>NW_028301563.1:8632500-8740000 GCF_042242905.1 Orbicella faveolata | reverse complement strand
TGTGCGAGCAGACCCAAGCTTCCACTCGGCCAAATTTTGAGTCACGCAACCTGTGATGTTTACTCGCCAAAAGCTGTTAAAACATTAATAAATCTCATCTTTCGTGGGAAAAAATTAAAAACCCAGCGCTCGTCAAAAATTATATTTTTTCACCAGAAATTTAGCTCGGAACATGTACATATTTATATTCGTTTGAATCGTCGATGAAATGACCTTTTCTGGATATTTTTTCCTTCGGGGTCAACCGAAACCTCCGATTACAAAATCACGCCGAACCCACACGTTGCAAAAAAATATCTTCAAAACCCTGACTTCGAAGCGATATAACACTTCAGCGTTAATAGCTAACACACATCGGCAGACGGTAAATCTATTCCTTAACAATCCAGCTTTATCGTGTTAAAATTTCAGCGAAATCGAACAAAACTAGAATTAGTTAGAATTTTTTTGTGACCTCACTCCCCAGACTTGACCTAACAAAGGAAGCAACGGTCGCCCATAGCAACCGAAAAACACCATCATAACAAAGCCGACGTTTCGGCCAAAAAACTCGAGAATTATCGCCTGAGAGCTTAAACTTGAATGGGAACATCTTTTTCGAACTTTTTTCAACTGATTTAGACCAAAGACTGGCCTCGGCGGGCTACAAAAAAGACCAAGAGAAAAACAGAACAAGACAGCAGAACAAGCCGATAATATTTCATCGCATGGCTTTCGGCACGAAAACGAAAATACAGCTTACTTCTGGATAAATTCAGCCTTAGAAGCCAGCAACCGGTCCCAAATTACTTTCTGTATCCTTACAAATGTCCTGACTTGCATCTCCGAAAGATTTTGCCCCAATTTTGAGCAAATAAACATTTCGTCGACGGTGATCGCCATTAGCTAACTTGATAAAATTCTCCCGCGGGGGGGGGGGGGGGATATGACGAAAAGAGCTGAAAAATGGCCTGTAATTGGCTAATGATGAGATCATCCCACTGTCCAAATTTGGTCAGAATCGAAAGTAACGCCAATTTTCTGTCGCGTTTTCAATCTGTGGTCACTGGAGTGACCAAAATCGATACATCGGTCGGGATAGAGTTTTATTATTAAATTATATGACTTGTGTGACTACTTTGCTAGCCCTTTACTCGTGGAAAACACCAATCAAATTTAATCATGACTTTTAAGAAAGAAAGCTGTTGTTAATAGTGTTATTGTCGTGTCATTTATATCGTTCATGCCCATACATATCCCGAAGAAAGTTCTACAAAGATTAAGACCATTACGTCATCGGAGATTTGTCAACGGCTACCACTGATGGTGCAATAATACAATTTGTGTTGATCAAGTTATGTGATGTCTACAGTAAGAAAAGAATCATCAATAACTGCTTTGGAATGTGCACTGCGTTCCGACGGTAGTGCTAAGCAAACAGTTAAATTCTAAAAGCGCGGTTATAAGATCTAACAGATCTTCTTGTTTAATATCATGAATGTATTTTTTTTTTTTTTTTTTTTTTTGTATCCTGATATTACACACATGTAATGCTTTCTCTAAAGCGGCTTTAACAGTCTCCAGCAGTTGAACTTTGACAGATAAATAATGCCACTTGTCAAAATGATGGTATCGCAAAAATTTCCAATTATTGGTGAATAAGTTGTGGTCATCTTCATGGCATAATAGGTTACCATAGCCATGGTATGTATCCGTTAAAAATGTATCCGTAGTCTCAGCTTTAAATGCTTATATCTCAGAAAGGGTACATAAAGACAACATAGCTAGGATTAAAGTAGCATTTTATTCCTAGTTTTGTAGATTTTGAAGTGCCAGGAGTATTTTTCATACGATCTTTTAAAATATTATAGGTCATGACTACTTACTGTTATAAGGATATTGAAATTAAAAGAAAAAATTCCCAGAGCGCTTTACTCCACTAATTGTTCATGGCACTTTACAATAGTAAATTTAATTATCTTCTTATTTTATGTTTTTTAATAACAGGTGTAAGGGTCGAACTATAGTAAAATATTTCGTAAAGTGGTAATTACGCTCACGTGCTTAGTTTGAGCTACTCGTGAAGAAATCAGCTTAAATAAAAGAACTGCTTAAATAGCAATTCCTCATCATTCTATAAATATTAAATAGTGTTATTTCCATAAACTGCTACAACGAAGTAAACACTATTCACCTTTAATTTATCCGTGAACTGAATTATCATTGCAACCAAGCCCTTCATTGAAGTGAACAAATTAATCCTTCTCACTAATTTAGCCTGAGCTAAAGTGGACGATACTCTTTTACCCCCTAACCACCTCCTCCTACACAGATACTCCCCAATATACACTATCAAAATTCTTAAAATAACTTAAATCCCTTTCTATTTATTGTTTTTCTTTTAAAGAGTTAGGGACAAAAATCCCATTCTAGAAAACTCTTTGTAACCATGGTTGCACGAGATAAAATCACATAAATTGAACCAAACAGAAAAAAAAAGAGGAAACGAGGAAATGAATGAAAGAAGGACGAACATATGGGACTGCAAACTAACACAAAGACAATAAAACAAATCAACAATGAAAAACAACTTCGCAAAAAAAAAAAACGAAACAAACGAAGTAGAAAAGCAAACTATAGAAGAAACATGAAAGTAAAGAAAGAGACATGAAAACAAGGAAACGAATAAATACAAACAAGGGAAGACACAAACACGAAGAAAGGGTATTGCCAGCATGTAAATAAACACGGAAAAAACTAGTAAAACAAACAAACAAACAAACAAACAAGCAAACAAACAACTAACAACTATCTGTGACACCAGTTATGCAATTGGAGGGTCGTACCGGGGTATCCTCATGATGCGTGATTAGCTGATTTCACTTTTCCGCGAAACGTGACTTTTAGAAATTGTTCTTCGTACTGCGTGACCTGAAGGTTTTGCGTGACCCGTGAAGAACTTGAATTATTAGTCGATATACGTGATTTCACTACTCTACTCTATGTGATTTTAAGATGCGAGTCCTCCGAATGGTTAGAGTCGTCTGTCGAGAGTGATTTAGGTATGCGATTTGCAATATGGAGCCTGTACGACCCTCCACTTACAATACAGCCCTATACTATTTATTAGTTTCTCTCCAGTGGGTTTTTCAGAATTGATTTACATTAACATAAAATTTGTGTAAAGTAATTAAAATTCCAGGTTAAAAATGATACAATATGATGTAGGACAATTCTATGTAGATCATGAAAACCGGAGGGTTTTCACCTTGTTTTTGAACAAGCTGAATAATGCAGAATTTCTTATCTCATGGCCAAACTCATTCAAGCGTTTCACGGACAGGAATGACAGGCCAATTAAAGACGTCCTCTAATTGCTCAGGTTAATGTTATTGGACTTCTTAGTGGAAACACCACGAATTTGAGATCGCTTAACAATAGGAGCTTATCCATATAGGCATTTGTAGATCTTAGTACATGATGATAAGGTCACGAGATCCTTGACTGATATTTGAAATGTGATCGCAGTGGCGGATCCAGACTTTGAGCTTAAGGAGGGGGGGGGGGGGGCGTTGTTTCACTTGCCCTGCCGGCTTTTCTTCCCTCAGTCATTTCTTCTTTCTTTCCCCTCCCACAGATCCGCCTCTGGATCGTCCTTCCTCAAATTCGAGCGACGCAACCAACTGGAGTTTCTCTATATTTATGTTCCATTTAGAAGTGCCAGACCTAACGGTCGAACAATTAGATAGTCGTTCACTTTCTACTGTCGACAGGTTAGCATTGTGTGGAGTAGTTACAAATTACACCGCAACATTTCAAGCCAAAAACATCCTTCTAGGGCGTCTCTTTACACGTTAAATATTTCGCCTGTTTCCTGCGTTTGAGGAAACGTTATCATTAATCTTCAAATAAATTATAATAAGTAAATTATATGTTGTTTTTTTTCTCCGTTTGCAGATTTATCGGGTGTCTTTCTAGTAGTCGCAGTTTTCAAATAGTAAAAGGAAGACCAACGAAAGCAAACGGATAGCAATCAGATCGCGAAAGAGGCGTCAATATCGGTTTAACACTAAAGTCATTTGTAACTGGATTAGTCAGTGCTACAGTAACGGGTGTCACAAACCCCTGTGTGAGTCAACTGGTAGATATAGTAGGAGCCGCAATTCTTTACTTTAATGAAGTGTTGTTTTTGGCAACAGTTTCCAAGCTCGTTAATGCAGACTGTTCTTGTGACTGTACCCTCAGCCTCTGTAGGATGATCTTGACCACTCAACCAGGCAGGGGATCGTGCACCACAACTATTAATCGCTGGACATGTGGTCACCATTTTTGTTCCTGCAGCTCCTTGGAAACGATACCAGCCATTGAGTCCGTTGTCACATTTGGTGTTTTCTGTTCTGTAGTCATGTTTTCTTTCTGCATCTGTCAGATTTTTGTAGTTCTTACATATGTCAGCTAAAGCAAAAATAAATATACGTAAATAACCGACGATTATCGTTGGAATTACTTTTACACAATACTGTATGTGCTAAAAACAACAACAACAGCAATGTTGAAATAAAGAAAAATATCTTCAACATTGTTGAAGTAAAGAGAAATATGGATAATAAGTATAAGTAATCGTATGAAAACGACTACAATTTTAAATTTGAAAGGACTTACGCTACGAGAGATCATCGTGAATCGATTCTTAATTGCTCGAGCTTTTTATACGATTACTCGTTAAAAGTATGACTGAGAGGGGTACGAACGCGGGCGCATTAAGAAATTTGTTTTGCAGTGCATATCAAAAATAACGATAAATTGGCCTGCCATTAGCCAATCACAACGGATCGCGAGTTATGGCACAGCCATATAATGATATCAATAAATCATAATAAATACATGATTAAACGTTGATAATGATCTTTAGTTAATACACACAGGTTTCTGTGTTCCTCTTGATAAGTCAAATCAGACTTTTTCAGAGCCAAAAAAGAGTAAAATAATAAATGCAACCACACTTCTTAAATCGCAATCTATATAGTTCGTTTTCACATGACCTCATGACGACAAAATTCAAAAGTTCTCGAAATCACTGTGACGAAATCACTGTCACTAGCTAGCGGTGGAAGGGTTTAGTTTCAACAGAGTATTTCCCATGGAAATAGGCTTTTTCAATTTTGAGACACCCTAATTCAACACGCGCTCATCCACATCCTAGCTTTGCAAGTGCAGTGAAGTCCTGTCAAACAGCCTTCTCAACTGATAGCACAACCGAGTCTTCTTATGTTCGTCAAAATAACAGTGTGGTAGTGGCTCACGACAAGACTGGAAATTTCCTGGAGTCCGTCTTCAGCAACTGCACTGTGCACACAATGTGAACATCATTTTCAACAATCCAAACCCCGCTACTTAATTTCTGGCCCTTGACCTTTACCAACCTAACTTGTTAACAAAAACTTGAGTATTTTAACTTTATTTGTCTACATTTTCATCGACTAGTATGACTTTGTTTGCCTACATTTTTTTTTTTTTTTTGCAATCGCAGAATTTGTTCCCCTAAAATGCAAAACATCGCAAAATTTTAGTGAAACACGGTTCTTCTTTGATCTTCGACAATCGTTACGAGCATTTGGGTTTCTTGACGGACTTACTTTAGAAATCGTATTTGCTACAGAGCGCTTTCGACTCCTAGTCGAGAGGTCTTGGTTCAAGTCTGGTCGGCGTCATTATGTTCTTATACACTTTACTCTCAGAATACCTCTCATTCTCCGAGTCCCGGTTGCCGATTAAAGATACCAAGATACCAAGATACCAAGTCCAAAACAAATTTTGACCACTGTGATGACGCACATCCTTGTCGATAAGAGTACAGAAAACCCTAAACCACAATCGATGTGTTTGTTTGTTTGTTTGTTTGTTTTGTTTTGTTTTTTTACCACAATATCAACGTTAAAAGAAAATGTTTCCTTTTTTTTTTTCAGAGCTCGAGCTGGAAAAGGCATTGCGTGACACATTGACGCGAGCAGCGCTGTCTGTACTCTTATCGACAACGGGAAATTAGCCAATCAGATTGCGAGATTAAAAGCAATTGCGGTTAAATATCTTTTCCGAAAAGAGAATAGTTTTCCGAGAGCGTAGCTTGAGGAAAACTCTGAGTTTTTGAGGAACAGATACTGTCCAAGAACAAAAATGCAAGCATATTTTCTCCCCAAATGGAAGCTATTGTGTTTATTATCCTTCAAATATTTTTCGCAACACCAGTAATTTATAAAATTAGGGAATTTCACTCGGATAGTCCCCAGTTTTGCTAGGGAATATTCAGTAACGTGATAAATTTACTTTTAGACTAATCGAATGCGAGCGAAAATATTTGATGGCTTATAAACTGAGATATTCAGAGAGTGTCAAAGTAGATAAGTGGGCCAAAAAAGGTTCACATGAGTCCTAGACTCAAAGGAACTCGTGAATTTGTGGTGGACGATAATTCGTTTCTTTAAAATTCCGAAAGTTTCAAAAGTTGATAGCCGAAATTCTACTTCTTTTATCTTCTTTCGATTCATCTTTTCTTTACTGCGCATCCCTGCTTGGCTTCTTCGAGATGACTCTCATTAGGAATTCCGACATTAATTTAACATAAAAACCCTAAATACCTCAGCTCGCCCCGTGTCTCATATGTCTGTCTCCTTGCTTCAGGCCACCCTCAACATGCAACCCGAGGAAAGAGGTCACAGATTTTTAAATCTTTAAAAGAATATAGGACATACAAGCAGGGAGATTGGGGCGGGGTTGGGCTGAAGGGGTGAATGCGACCCGCTCGACAAGTTCTTTTCGAAATTTTGAATAGATATTTACCTAAACCTCGGAAGCTTTTCTAGCCAAAACCTTTTTAAACACATTGCTAATAAGCTCACTTGTTTGACAGTTTTCCCCGATAAACCCAGCTTTACAGTTGCAGGTGTATCCGTTAATGCCATCGATGCAGGTTCCACCGTTTTTGCAAAGATTACTTGCACAGTCGTCAATGTCTATAGAATTAAACGGAATAGTTAACAGGTTCGAACACGAAAGGTAAAGTAAAATCCATCTCACCTTCAGGTACCGTCCAGCTACTTAAGGAAAGAAGTCAGTGTTAAGACTCGTAGAGAATACATGTAGGTAGGATGGAAGGCTATGGATGCCATCATGCTCTTCAGTTTTGTTTTGGTTGCAATATTAAAACGTGTTTAACTGTTGGTTTGACGACCGTGTTGGGCATTTCAACCCATGCTGTTTAGTTTCTTTTTATATACTGTTTCATGCTGTTATTTGGAAGTTTCAAAACAACTTAAAATAACTTTATTTAAATTGGACAAGAAGGGAGATCCACCTTGGATGCCACTGGCTTATTGTGCACCGTTTGCAATGTTTTAACGACGAAAGTGTAGGAGATATCTGTTTGAGATATCTTTTATACTTACTTTGCTTGCAGTTTTCGCCTTTAAAACCAGGACTGCACACACATCGATATTTCTTACTTGTAAAACCGGACAGACAGGTTGCGTTGTTTTGGCACTTCTCCTGGTTCTTTCCACAATGATTCTAAATCAAAGTAACAAAAAATAGTTAGCTTATTCTTACTAATTTTCGCGATAATTTGGGAGCTGCATTTCGCGATTGCAGGAAAAATTTTCACAAGCAGATTTAATTTCACAGCTTTCCCATTGCCTTAATCTCCCAGTTCCTTATCCGAGGACCCCGTTTCCCTAGAAGTAGTCTGCAAGTAGAAAATTTGATGACTGTACTTAAGGGGTTTTGGCGAATTTACAAGCTAAAGATAACGATGAGTCGGAGGAAGAGAGCTAATTAGTTGAAAACAAAACCACATATGGACTGAATATTTTTAAGGAAAAATAATCAACAATTACCAACGAACCCGTGACTAAATATCATTTAAAATTAGCCAAGGATTATTTCTTACATAGTCTGGTATTAAAGTTCCCATATTTTTTCGCGCTGTCAGTTTTTTTCGCGAGTATTAATTTTCAAGATTTTTCCCGAATTTTAAGACTCGCAAAAAACGCTCGCGAAATTAATTATGGTAATAAATTTACGAAGTCAAGCAATTGTCTCATCAACTGTTATTTGACCTTTGTCGATGTACTTTTGCGAAATTTAATGTTCTTTTCTTAAGACCGTATCCTCAAGTCGCGAAATAAAACCTCGCGAAATTAAGAGCCGGCGAGGTTAAGTAGGAATGAAGTATCTTCGACTGACACGATACAGCTCTTCTTTACTTTTTAAACTGAAATTCTGTTACCCGACAAAAGGCGGAAGAAAAGGAGGTATTATTACACAAAAACCGAGTGTGATCTAAGCCATCTGTGATAAAATACTGGGATATTTTGCGTGCATCGCCTAATGCCTACCAAAATTTACATGAAACCTATAACGACAACGATTCTTTATCATAGCCTAAATAGTATTTTGTTGCAGCACAGTATCTTATATCGATCGCAATATTCTAAAATTGATTGGCAGCTAGCTCGAGAGACTTTGCTCAGAAGGCTGACGGTGTTTATAGTGGAACGATGCTACTCGTGTTTGACACAAAATCAGTCCCCTTATAAATTTCTGTTTATCAACAGACTGCAATAAACAAAGCAAAAGGTTGAAATCAGCTGGCCAAACTGTGTCATGAACCATGGGATTATTCGTTATATATTTATATACTGGTTGGATATGTATAGGTCAGCATTATCCTAACATTGTTTTCTCTCTTTCATTTTCTTTGTTTAAACAAGGAAATTTTTGCTTCCCCCCCCCCCCCCCGAACCCCTTCCTCCCGCCGCTTCTTGTTTCTGCCTTCAGGCCTGCTTGCTCTCATTACTTGTTCAAGCCCGAAACGTTTGTGAGTTAGGGCTTCCGGTGGTAACATACAGTCTAACAAAGTAATTGAGGGCGCAAAGTTAAAAATTTCATATTTGTTTACTTCGGCGCCGCGATAGTAGTAAAGATGGCTGTCCGTCAGATTCCCGTCGTGCTCCAAGTGAGTGGAGTTATTCAGCTCACATTCATGTGTTCCGTTGGGATCTTTGTTCTTAATATTAAGACTGACACAGTTTGCATCCAGGTAGCAACGGTATTCACACTCGTCCAAGTCCTTGACAATCATGGCTTTTATCCAGTGGTTCACTAAACGTTTCTCAGCATAGAAATAGTAGGCTGGAAAGTACAGCTCACGTCCTCCATCTGAAAAAAAAATATAAACATGTTTATCTAGAGCTTATAATAAATAAAAGAAAATTTGAAACAGGCTTTTAATGTCTGAAACAAAAATAAATAGTCAAACATTTTAAAAAGAACAGAGTAATTTAGGAGTGAGTGATGAGGGCTTATGTACATAGTATCTCCTATCAACATGCAGTATATCTTTATTTCGCTTTACTCTCCACGCACAAGATTGATTTTTTTGCCAGACCTTTGTATAAACAAATCGGTGAAACTAATTTCTAACCGGTTCGTTATTGTTGTGATACCAAATATATATGAAATAACTTCTTTAAAGGGGAGCTAAGAGTGTAGTCGCAATTTTCTTTCCCGCTTGCTAAGTCTTGTGAGGATCCATGATAACTGCATAATTTATTTATGAGTTCACTTTTCAGTGTCATCGCTTTTTTAAGAAGAATTTACGAGGAAATCCGATAGTAAATCGAGAAATTTCAGGTTTTAGTGGACCAGATTAATTTTAGGTACTTTTCAGTCCCTTTTACATTTTCTTAAAGCTAAAGATATATCAACTAGGTGCCTTGAATAACGCTAATAACATCTTATTAATGGGAACTAGATAAAATAAATTTCACAGTTCAAAGAAATAATGCTAACGCAGGTAAAATTATATCATTAGTTTCACTTCACTAGTATTTTCAAGTGTTTTTTCCCTATGTAGTGTGTTAGAAATAATCAATTTTTCAGAAGAATTTTAAAACAGTCAAACAGAAGTTTGCAACACGATGTAAATAATCTCGGTACAAAGTGTTTGTTTACATGTTACTCGTACCTCAGGTGAATTCTTTCTTAAACATTCGACGCTGTTGCTTTAATCGCTTACTTGTTGTTTAAATGGAATAGCAAACTACCAATATTTTGAAGACTGGACACCTCGAAGTCATAATTTAGAAATAATTAGCAAAGAACGTAAAAGAGGTCTGAAACTTAAAATCGATTTTTTAAAGTGCGAGTGACGGCTTGTTTTTTAATATTTCCCTTACCGATATCAAATGTAAATTCTCCTATCTAAGCATCGCACATTTCTCAGTTACTGTCCTTGTGAGAATTTGTTGGTATGAATATGAATTTGGTGTATATGAATATCCACGGTGGTTTTGCCACCTGCGGCTGTCTATTAAGACACCATATTAATATTCTGACAATAGAGAGTGCTGATCAAGCTTTTCAAATTTAGTTAAGAAAAATAAAGATAAATAAATAGTTGTGGAACCCGAAATTTCACTCTGTGGCAGAAGAATAAATCCTCCCCTCGAAGTATTAGCTTTTGTGGCCTGTTACTTTCACGAGTGTTTCCGTAACTTGGTGGAAACGCTGGAGACGTTTGCTTCTTAAGTAGCTGACTATCACCTGCTTTACGATCTTGAATTAAAGTTAATGTATGCTACAATGTTTTATTTTCCTTTTCGTTGGTGAAAAAAAAAAAAAAAAAACGAGAAAACGACGCAAACTCATTCGTTCATTTCTATTATCAAAATATGAATTCTCTTTACTCGGGCCATCATAATGTCAACAGCTTTAATTTTGTGTTTCTCTCGAAATATACAAGGAAGACTCCTACAGGAACGCGCACCAAAATCGAACAAATCAATAACAGAGCGGAGTTCTGTTGTCTACGCAAATTTGCCTCCATTGTGGGTGGTTTTAGACAAACTGTAACAACTTCTTCTAACATACAAGTTTCGATTTACCGGCCAAAATAATGTAGTAAAGCGTTTAAACTTCTCACGCTAGGAAACGGACTGATTTAATGAAAAGCGTTTGCCATAAATGCATGTGTCGCATAGTAAAATTATGTTTAAAATACCAGATAAGAAACTTGTAGGTAATTTGAATTTGGTAAACATGGCTGATGTACGTACGTTTCTCATACATGATATTGCATTCAGATAAGATAACTAGCAAAAGAATATTCGCATGTCGCATGTAACTCATTTGAATTCCAAAAAGGTGTAACCTCTAATTATTTCCAGAAAATCCAAATTCGACGTTGTTTAATAGACTTAAATGGATCGAGTGATTGTCTAAGGATTTACGGTAACCACCTCATGTTAACTAGTAGACACCTTTTCCAATGAAGAGGAAAATGTTCGGCATCAACCTTTATTCAAGTGTTCATGGTTTCTTCAAACTGCTGTCATTTGCTTTTTATATTTTAGGCATAAAGCTAGTTTGAAATTAGTCTCACTTCCTCGCTGTACATGCTGACTATGCGTAATTTTCTAGAATGAAATGGTTATGAACACAAATGCTTGCAGCATTCTATCACATTGCTTCCAAATCTATGGCTAATTGGAGATCATCAGCGAATGTGTTGGCCCCCGATTCAAACGGAAGACTTCAAACTAACTCCTGATCACGACCAGAGGTAGATAGGCCTGTTTAGATACACTTAATTTTCAAAATTGAACAGAATATTGTGACAATATCAATGGATTATACGCTTGATTTTCTTTATCCTCTTGACGTGTCCGCCACTTGACAATATTAATACAGCATGGAAAGATATGGCGCAGACTCTGCGTGAGCCGGAATGGAAAGGATGTGATGCTAATTCGTAGAAATTCGGTATAATTTCCGACAATAGATTCGTTTCACAAATTATCAATAATCCTAGTTTAACAGCCATCTTTAGCCCAACTGAAGGAACCTGAATAAGGATCGCATCTATAATATACAAAGCAGGTAGAAAGGAAATTTTCAAACTCACCCTGCGCTCGAGTTGGACAAGGGATTACTGAAATCCATGACACGAGAACGAAAAGCAGAGAAAAACTCATTCTTAACCTGCGGCGGATGTCTGCACTTAATAAGTCCCAGATACAAGTCAATACAGTATTGAATAAGCACCAGTGCAGTCTAAGCACCAGTGATGTCTGGTCGAATTAAGTCCAACAAAAGCTAACAGCAACTAATGAAAGATTGCATTATTTGGCTCACAGTTAAAACAACGCTCAGATAATAGGCGTAAACCAATCATGTTACGTCTTCGCTTGACAGCTTATTCAGCACATGTAAACTTCCCATTCTAATTGTGCATTTTTGATGAAGAAATAGAATACGGTTATTCAATTAATTACTAATGTATATTTTTTTGCCTAAATGTAGGCTGGTTGAATATATTCGAACGAGAGCCATTCTAGTTTAAGTTCGAAATAACCCACAAAGTTAAGCTAAATTCACTGTCCTCAAGCGATTACAAAAGAGATTTTTTTTGCAGTTACACCTTAGATAGAAGAAGAAAATAAATTTCCAAAATTCCGGTTCTCCTTGTAAGAAATATGATTCTTTCTTAAACTAAGTGCAACGATGATTGAGTTTCCGATTCCCGCTATTTAGTCTCGCATCAAGATTCTTTATTGGTATACTCTCACTTGTTTGAACGTTATTATTGTGAACAGGATGGTCTATCAAAATTTTATTATATAGACACGAGTGTTTTACTGGAAAATACACCACTCGCAAAATTCATACGAAACTACATCCGAGACTCGAGTGGCGTATTTTCCATATCCTCACTAGTGAAGATATCGGTGATTTCACTGATATCAAGTTTGTTTCTTAAATTGTACTTAAATTCGTTGGTGTACGGTCGAAACATCTTCGGGTCTTCCTCGAAAGCCTTCGGCAATCCTTGGCAATCTTCGAAAATTTTCGGAAAATGTTCGACAACGTTCGTGACCTTCGGAAATCTTCGGAAAGTGGTCGAAAATCTTCGGAAAATGTTTAAAAACGCCGTCATCAGCGTGTCTATATAATAAAAAGGACATTACACGTTAGCTCGATGATATGAATTTTATAGTGGTGATATTGTTCTTGCCACTCGAACATAAAATTCATATCTTCTCGCCACCGTGTAATATCATCTATGCATCCCTTGTTAATGATTTTTTTCCGTTTTTTCTTCCCACATGTTTTCCCTTTCACATTTCTCCCTGAAACTATCCCTTGCTGCAATGAGAAGTTCTAAATGTTGAATACCACAGCAAGTTAACTGTGATTGAAAAATAGGTGCTAAGACATCTATCAAGCCCATGACAAAAGACTTCCTTGTCAAAGTTTACACTTTCTCCGAATGTCTGAAAACTTTGCATTTTTTGAAGTTTGCTCAAAATATCAAGTTTATGCTGATAGTTCCCAGACAGCACTTGTTCCCTTAAAATAATCCAAAATTATCACTTGTCCCATGCTAATGACTGATTCTCTGTTCCCAAAAATCGTTTAGAGTCTTCAACAAGCAAAGAAGGAGAAAGATAAAGATTATAAAGAACAATTAGTTTAGCTTCACATGCTATCAAAATTGAAGAAATTGTGATCATTATGCGACCCGTGTTTGTTTTCACAGTTTGACATCGTCATTCCTAAAAAAGGTTATATTTCTATTTCAGGAAGACTGGCAAACAAATTTACTAAAGAGCAGTTCTTAGAAGGATTAATTACCTAACAGGTGTCTTTTGTCCGCTCACCACCATGCATGTTACTCAAGCTAGCTAACCATTCTTCCAAAGAAGACGTTTTATTTCCGCTTTGTGAACAGTGCGAGACTCTTATGCTAAACAAAAGTTCGTTGAACTTTAATTTGAAAAACAATATAAAAATCGCTCGATATAAGTACAACACTAACATAAATTCGTTCGTTCAGTGACCTAAGCTAATCCCGCAATTATCGGGAAAACGTTCACTCAAGAATTAATGTTTACATGCCCATCTATACGGAAAATAACGTAGCTGTTCCAGAAGAGAAGTTTTCTCGGTCCGAAAGTTGAAGCGTTCAATTCAAGGAAGAAGCTTTCCAGGGAAATGGAATCGACTCCAAGTCGGTGGCTATAATCCCGCAATTATGACATCTACACGGAAAATAAAGCACCTGCTCCAGTAGAGAAGTTTTCTCCTTCCTGAAAGTTGAGGAACTTGTAAAATGAAAAGATTACACCTTTGGAAAAACTAAGATATCGGCTCGTCCTTGATCATTAGATTATTGATCAGCTTTGTTCTCTACACGAGGAGCTGCGATTTGTATTTTATTTATTTATTTATTCATTTATCTATCTTATTTATTTATTTATCTTATTTATTAATGTTTTTTCGACCGTTAGCGTTAAATCTTCCATAACGATCAGCACTATTTTTCTCCACATGTTCGAAGTACTTATTAAGTAAGCATTCTGGTTAAGCGGTTTTAAGAAGATGCCTACGGTAAGTGAAAATACAGCTGCTGATATGCACGCACTTACTCCCAACTGTTAAATGCGAAAATGTATGGAAACTACTTAGGCGAATAGCAAGGTTAAGTAAAAATATGTTAAAAAACGTTTGCGCGTTGGCCAAATTTGAAAGAGAGTTATGAAATTTTATTTCACCACGCTTCACAAAGCATGCTTTACGAAGGGTTTTCAACACCCTAATGCTAATTTCATACCTTTCTATCGTTGTCGAATGAAACGACAAAAGCTTTTAACGATAATGCATTCAAAAGTCAATAATATTTATAATTTATAATCACTCTGCATCGTTTAAGACTATTGTGTTTTGCCCAACACGTCCGCTCATGTTCAGACTTGCAGCATCTTCCGAAGGAAGAATATTGTTGTATGTTTGTGGGACGGACAATACCTAGAAAAACTGACCAATTATAACTTCGACGCAAATCACTTTACCAGCCGTAGAAAATGAGCCAACGAAGAAGATAAGGAACAAGGACGGAACATCCCACGTGTAAAATGCTATTCCGTTGACCAATGGAATAAAACCTGCGAAATGCAATTTGTTTACAACCAGCGACGACTAACTTGGAGATATATTAGAAATAATACCAAGATAAAAACATTTTAGTCGTGTGTTGTTTGAATATTTAATAATACGTCAGTTTTTTACTAGAATTTTATGCTAAGGGAAATTTTGATTATTTTGGCAGGTTGTCAGGAAGTTAAAAAGTAGGCAAACAACTACAAAGCAGTTAGTTTCTTGAAATTTATCCGACATGATTCAGTTTTAACTTTGCCAAACGAACTGAGCCGCTCTTGAGACGGTTCCGCTACGTTGGGTAAAATTGAAATGCCAAATGTTAACTAAGATAACATTTTCATCTTTCTCCAAACAAAAAAAATATACTTGTATTTCGAATTTGCAATTCGAATGTCACACAGCTCTGAATTAACTGCGTGCTCTGGAGTATTGTTTTGACATGTTTCTTAATATGTTGTGTATTTTGGAGAGCTCACTAGAAAGCTAAGGAAGATAATTAAATATTATGACGTAGTGGATATAAAGATGTTTTGATTTGACTTCCTCCCCAGATGGCGATCAACTTTTTATTTTTGCAGCATGAAATTACACCTGTTCTAAAATTCCTAAAAATGCAATATTTTGCAAACAGACCATCTTGGTTTTTGTAGCTTCACTGAAAATTTACTCATCGTTATTTTACATATTAAATATTAAATGCGGTTTCCATTTTTAAATGTGTTTATATTGAATGATCTACTGACGTAGGCAAACAGACGTTAAAAATATTTTCATACCTTCATACCCACTAAATAGCCTAAGTTACTCTAAGGAGTACGTTTAATTTTCCAAATTTGTGCATCATTAGGAATAAAACATTCTATTTACTACGTTATACATATCGGTTTTAGCTTTTCGTTTTGGAAATTGCGGTCACTTTGACTTCCCGTTAGACAGTTTTCCACACAAGATTGGAAAAATGATCACGGCTTTGAAATTAATATCTATGTTACTTTCTTTTTTCCTAATGGTTCATGCTGAAGTTGGACGTTTTATAAATATAAGGCTTTATAGATATTGAATTCGTATCCGAGTACGCTTTGAGATCTTTGACGGAAAACATGTCCAAACATGCGTTTTAATGCCAGTCAAGAAATGTTTTTTTCCGGTGAAATGTTTTTCAAGGTGGAGCACGCATTAAGGCAAATAAAAATTTTAATGTGTTCTATATCTCAGCCTAGACCTACAATAACATGTATTCAGGCTAAAATAAGCATATATGCCAAGTTTGGATATACTATCAAAGGAAATGTTTTCCCACGAGCCAAAAGGGTGAAGGCAGTTTTTATAAAAGGTAAATAATAACAATACATCGAGTAAAAATATGAATTTTTCCCGAATCTGTAGGGGACAATAAGAAACAAGACACCGAAGCAGAGGTAATGTTTCAGCGATCACAAGCTTTCGACACTGTCACAGCGTCTTTCTCAAGTGAATATGGCGGGAATATATTTGTCATGTGAGCTTGAGTGAACCAAGTCACGTGCCAAAACATCTCTGTATAGGGCCGGAAGTTCAAATCGACTGTCTCGATTGGATTGGCACAGAATCTCCAAGGCCTCATAAATTCTTCTTCTGATCAAGTTGTTTTCTTCTCTTGCTATGACAGTCGACCTATTTTCCTCTAACTTGTGGTCTGTTTCCCTAAGGTGTTCTCCAAAGGCGGAAAGTGTCAATCTAGTAGTGTTAGAACGGTTCTTTAAACGGACCGTGCATGGGTAAAAGGGTCGGGCGGTTTCCTAGTATAGATCTTTTTACAATCAGCACACACTAATTTGTGGATGACGCCAAACTTCCTTCCATCGGTTGTGGGATCTTTAGAATGTACAAGCTGTGATCGGAGAGTATTGAAGGGAACATTGTAGGTGTTTGTACCGTGCAGCCAGGGAGCAGCGGGTACAGGTTAACAGCAACGCACCCCGACTGTCCCTCTCCCCCATGTACAAAGTGTATCGGAGAAAATCTCTCGCGCCTTCCGCAAGGCAAACATGTACTTTGACTCTTTCATGCTTGACTTTGCTCCAAGAAAGCCGTATTTATTACCGTTATTTTTTTATTTATTTATTTTTTTCTTTTGGCATGCAATGTGGCTAAATTGCACTAAATTTTGCTAGGAATACAATATTTTACATTTCATCTAGATTTTCCACTATTTTCCACAGTCTAATGAGCAACGTTTTACTTTAGCGCATGCGCATAAGCCATTATTTTGCTGATGCGTTGCGAGTTTTGTTCTGCCTCCTTTTCCTCCACTTTTTCTCTCTCTTTCTTTTTTCGCTATCTTCTACTCTTTACTTCCTTTCTATCAGCTGCAAAAGAATTTGTACTGACAAATGAGACATTGATCAATTATGGAGGTAATGGCCAATTTCACCAGCAATAGACCAATTTCGATATATTAAAATTCAGCCTAACACAACAGACCTCAGCACGATGTTCTGGGCAATAAACCTCACAAACTCTGTAGTTATTCCCTTGAGCCTCGTACTAGTACTGAGGTCTTGTTTTTGGCTGAATTTTAACATATCGAAATTGGTCTATTTTGCATTAATGATTGAACATTTGTTTTTCCAGTAGCTCTGTCAGCATTCAGTCGATTTTCAAAATGGACACACGTGTAGAAAGTTGTCTCTATTGAGTTTGTTGTTTATCAGAGCAATCTGCTGACGTAGAAATTGATGACGTCACAATTAGTTCTTTGTCTACCTTTCCAAATGTTGTCTGGGGACAACACTGGCCGCGAAAGGGTTAACTTGTAGTACGATTTTTATTCAATTACTTTTTTATTATTATTTTCAAATTTGTAACGATCTTTTTTTTTTTTCAGGTAAATATTACATTTCTAGATCATTTTAGCTCAGATCCTTCTAAGTCAGTTTTGATGATTTTCTGACTGTAAGAAAACAGGTACGCAATGCGCACAAGTGTATTGAGATCAGTGGTGGTTCTTGTAATCTGATTGGCTCTCAGTGGTGCGATTTAGTCACGAATCACATTAATTTTACCCTTAATCGCATCTTTTCCCAGCCCAAAACTAGAAACTAGTAGCACTTGAAAACGCGGGAGAAGCAAGTAAGATGCGTTCGCTTATACACATAGAGTCAAAGGAATTCACTACTCGATACAAAGGTGTCCAAGTAAAAAAGCTTATCCACACACACGCACATATCGCTGGGATATCTGTCAAGGAAGTTTTAAACCTTTAAAGGTGTTCATTAAAACCCTGGGACGTGTACACAGCGGCTTACTTCATATCCATTCACAGTTTTTGTGTACAACAGTTATGACTTCTCTCTGCTAGGGTTGGGGAATGCAATTAATATTGCGGCATAGTTCACAAGAATTCATCCAGCCGACCACAACACTGCAAATTGGTTTCATAAAACACAATAAAGCACCACCTTACTTTCTTGCTCGGATTGTTCAATGATAATTCGATTTTCTCTTTTTCAGAGTTATCGTCGTTGTTCCTGACATTTTCGCCGTAATGTACCAAGAATTGTCGAGGAAAAGGTTGTTGTTATTCATTGTGGTAGATGCAATAATAAAGTGTATTATCGTTTGTCTCACGATGTAGTCACTTGAGATGTAGATCGCGACGTTTCGACTACATCGTGAGACAAACGATAATACACTTTATTATGTACCAAGAATTATAACGCACGTGCCCAGACATTGTTCTGCTCATTTAACCTTTTGCTTAGCGACGTTCTCGCTGCCATTGCCGTCGCGGTTTTCTTGAGAAAACATCAGTTTAGTTTAGGTATCATCGACAATATCGAGAAAATATTTTCAGCTATAGCTAAGAAAGGCACTTCCTTAAGTGGTAGCAGTGTTAAATTGTTTTTAGGTTTCGACTCGTTGTTGTGTGTTTCTCTAGAATACTTCTGGTGAATGATCCTGTAGTGCTGGTCTCTCAAAAGAGATAAAATACCTCCACCTCACCAGGAGTGAAACGAAAACTTCCAGCTAGAATTGTTTTCTGGTCTTTTACTCCACTTGGACGATTGTACGAGAAACCAATCTGTGCATATGAATTAATATTACCATTTGCCTTGTCAGCAATGTAAATATCGTGCCCTCCACCAAATGTTGGACCGTAACTTGGATTCATGTTAATTGCTTGTGATGGGTTTTTCACCTTACTCTTAAATGGCCTTAATCCTTCTTTATTGCTTAAAGAATAAATAAAGGCCTTGTCAGTAGTGCGATATCCACCATGATGGCTGGAACTGGCATCTGTATCTCCTAAGGTATATAAAAGAAAGAAAAGGGAATGACTGCGAAATCGAAGTGTTCGCTCGGTCGTCTAAAAACGGCGCAATTGGTCAAAATACTCTTTTAATAGAGCTTTTCGTCTAGCGCGCTTAATTTTCACGGGCCAAACTGGCCATTTAGATATGGTATACCATAGCTTAACGTTTTCTTTAGAACCTCTTATTTGATGAGATTTTGGTATACTAGAAGAGTTAGGACTCTCTCAAATCAGTTGAAATTTGGCAGGTAAATTAAATTGCGATACTAGTATTTTTCAAATGGTCAAGAGGTAGACGAAACGTACTTACTTCAAAATGAATTTTAGCTCAGAGAAATGATTAAACCGAAAACCACAAGCTGTGAGAATATGAAATCCAGTCAAGTTTCCTTCTTTCTGTACCGGCTTGTTTAAAATGCAAATTTTGCATAAATTCCATATGCCAACTTGGTTGATTAAGTAGTATTTCGAACTTTCCTAGATTTCACAAAAAATATGAACTCCCTGGAACTTTTAACCCTCGGACGTACAAGCGAACTCGTACCCCTACCGTGGTACAAGGGGGAAGGGGGTAGGGGGGTGGTGAGGGGTGAATGGGACCTTCCCATTGGGTTTTCGAGCGAAATAAATTTCATTGACTTGATAGCCCTGAGCTTGCTCTACAAGATAAAAACAATTTTGTTGGTTATGATGTCTATGACGTCATATGACGTTCACTGACGTCATTTGAATCGACATCTTGGATCCGCCATCTTGGATTATTTTCTTAAAAGTCAAGAAATAACGGAAATAATTCATGAATTTGTACAATTTTATGAAGAAAACTGGAAGAAAAAAGTTGATTTTTGGCTAGGCCTACATGAGATTTGATGGCTGCAATAACATCGTCAAAAATGATGGACACGCAGTTGACATATCAAAATTTTCGCAGAGAATGAAAGAACAGCTACTGAAAGTTTAAGCTCCTTAGAGTAACTTGTATTTTCAAAACTTTGAAAAAAGCTTATGGGGGTGGCATCTACAACCCCTCTCCCCTTGTACGTCCTAGGGTTAAAGTATGTTTCTGAAAATAGTTCACCAAAAGGGTCTTTTTGACGTTATAAAGAAAATTCGAATTTTCCGACTTGCTATCAGATTCTCCATATTTAGAGGCAGTGGCTCTTAATGATGTAATTTGACGTCAAATGGCAGCATGACCAACAAAAAGTGTGCCATCATTCAAAGCAGGGCCAATGCTATCTATTGAAGGAAAACGATTTGGATATCCCATTACAACGAGAACCTGGAAGAGCCCAATCTCGATCGTTCCCGGGGCCTTTCCCTCAGAAACGCCCTGGGAACAAGTTTGAGGAGAGCCGGCCCTTGTACTCTTGTTGGGTATGTGTCTGCATGTACGTCTGAGGGCTGATTTAATATTTCGTTTCCTAGATCTAGTTCAACTTACCACAATAAACATACTCTCCGTTGTAGACACTGTCCAATGAACACCACAGGTAAGAAAAGTAACTTCCATCTGTGGTACAGTGGTGATAGGTCTTCCCCTCAAAGTTGAAAGGAAAGTAACAACATTTCCCTAGCGATGGACAAAGACTCCCTGTGAAAGTCAATGATGTTCATTATCTACCAAGGGCTGATTGAATATGGTAATGAATCGAAATCGAGCTGTTTTAATCTTCAGTGCAATGCTCTTTAAAGGGAAGTACAGTGGTGTCACAGAGTTAGTATGCCAAGAGACCATGATCTTCGATTCGTTAGATCATGGTCTTTTAGTATGGTGGACTCATTACCAAGTGGTCTGGGTTCGAACCCTGGCCAGGGGTATTCTGCTGTACCACTTTGCACTTGGAAAAATTTACCTCTCTCTGCCAGATGTATAAATAAGCACATCATATTTCCCTGTCTTATAATTTAATTTAAAAACAAAAACAAAAAAAACAGATTCCAACAAACCAACTAAAGTAACCAGCCACAGACATACAAACTGACTTAATGACTGACACACAGACAGATAGAGGGACTGACTGACAGACAGAAAGACACCCAGACAGAACAGTATGCGGTAAAGTACTTGAATGGAATAAGGAGGTAGCATGGTCATTTACCCCATGGAGCGTCTGTGTATCCTCCAAAGACGTACTGATTACTTTCTATGATTGTAACAGTATTTTTCTTTCCATCACAACGGCTGTGAAAGGTAAAAGCATCCCAGCCATGTAAGGAAGCGCGGTAACACAGCTTCCACTCAGAGTGATCCCCAACAGAGGGCCCAAGAAAATGCAGAAGATGAGTGACATAAGATGCATTTTTCGACAGTATTGTCGAGCTTATTGGGAGCTCTGAAATAGAAAGAGAAAGTTTAAAAGTAAGGTCGTGATGGGTTAATAATATCAAATAAAAATACAGTCCAACCTCTCCTCGAATATCCACCTCCAAAGCTGTAAATGCTTTTGCATTATGCACAGTTCACTTGCTCGCATGGAGAAAGAGAAATGCATATACATGTTATACCATAATACGGACTCTCATCTACCGCGACGGGGATCTTGTGCAACTGATGAATTTGAAGGATGACGCACTTGTAGTGGGTATTTTTTTTTTATTTATACACAAACTTGTTATATAACAACTTACTAGTTTCGCATATTTTCCTAGCGAAACCGACCTCACACTTGCAAAAGTAACCTTCGCGTGTACTTTCACATTCATCTCCGTTTTGGCATGGATTCTGCCCAGCGCAAAAATCTATGGCTTCACCGAGAAAACAAAACCAAAACGAGAAAGAATTAAGAAAAACATGTAAATGCAGCTTTAGTCACCAATCCCACTTTTTGGCCAACGGTATGAACGGCTAGGCAGAAATTTTAGCAGAGCGATCCGTCGGTGAGACAGAGGAAAAGTGAGTTCTCTCCAATATTTATAAACTTTCCTTTCTATTTACATCCACTGACAGAGCCTCAAAGCGTTACAGGTTTTCTTTACCCGCACAGACATGGCCATCCCAATGGCATCCGGCTTTACAAGTGCAAATGTATGGCCCAATAGTATTATTGCACACATTACAACTGTGAATTTTTTTTCCTTGCACTCGTCGATATCTCAGTAACAATATAAAATTAATACCCATATACAAAATAATCAAAAAAATATGTACAGTATTTTGAAATCTTGGAGGTTTTGCGTTACCGTCTTTGTTTATTATATAAATAATAGCAAAATAATATGTACAATGTTTCTACGTATTTCCAATAATAATAATAATAATAATAATAACAATAGTAATTTTAATAATAATAATAATAATAATAATATAAATTGAGGGTAGCACACAACAGTAATCACTGAAAACCAGTGGCCTTCATATAAATATTTACAGAATAAAATTAAAAATATAGAAAGATTATTCATAAATATGCAACGATAATATAAAAAACTAAGATATGAGACACACTAAAATATTAAAAAACAAAGCATTAGATTAAGTCTAAACTACGAAATTTAAATATTTAGGTGATAAAATGGTCCACTTCCTCATAACTGTTCATAAAATGTTTAAAATTACTGAGAAATACCTTCCGTCCTCAGTCTCCCGTTTTAATCGGGGGCAGACAAGGTTTAATTGAAAAACATTGACGGAAAAATGTCAAACAGCTGCGTGGCACTGGGTAAAGACTTGCATGAAAGTTATCAGTAAGAATAATCATGAATAAAAGTACCATATTTCGGGTAATGTTTCCAGACGTTTCGGGCTTGGCCCTTCGTCAGTGGAAAACCATGTTCGTCGAAATCAGTGCAACGTTTGCATAAAGGCTTAACTGACCATGCCAGCTCGTTCTTCCGTTCACGTCTGCATTTCTAACAAACATCTTGGTAAGATACGATGGACACTCCCCTAAAATTGACCTCCGGACAATAACACAGAGGAGGGTTGTAGAATTACTGCTCTCTATCCCAACCCATAAAGCCACCCGAGATGATGGCATTAGTGCCAAATTACTCAGAATTGCTGCACCTGCAATATTACCAACGCTGATTGTTTATCGTTCAAAAAATTATTTCTTACCAAGATCACATTGGTCACCTGTGAATCCAGAGGAACATAAACAGCGGAATCCTTTGCTGGTAAAACCCGTTTGACAGGTTCCGTTGTTCTGACAAAGAGCGTTACCACAAGCATTCTAAATTGACAAAAAAGCGCAATTAAATCGATGACATAAAATCTTCAGCTATTTTTAATCGTTACCACGCCCATTGAATTAGGTAAAATACACACACATACCCTTGTGGTTCTTTTTTTTCACAGTAACCATTGGACGTATTCAAAATAGCTTAAAAAACGCGTTTTTTTCTTTTGTTAAGAAGGTGAAGTGGTGTTTGAACATTATGTCATATCTTCGTCCACAAGTGGTTTAGTAAATCACTCCGTGCAAGAAGTGGATCAGCTAATTATATATTTATAGTTTTTTTTTTCTTTTTTAACAATGTCTCTTAAGATCGCCGAGAGCTTAAGCAAATGAGGACCGTGGCGATTGAACGAGCACGGACCAAAAAAAAAAAATGCGGTTTTTTTTATCATTATTATTCGTTTGCACGTCGTCTGGGATGACTTTCAAAAGTAGTTCGAAAGTTATTATTGAGCTATGTAATGACCAATTCGGAGATCCAGCTGTTATATGTCCCAGGAACCCTACGGGGCATTAGGCGTCAAATAAAAGCGTAA
Organism: Orbicella faveolata; assembly: GCF_042242905.1. NCBI lineage: Eukaryota > Metazoa > Cnidaria > Anthozoa > Scleractinia > Merulinidae > Orbicella > Orbicella faveolata. Next base: position 8,716,016 of record NW_028301563.1, on the reverse strand, counting down.
AATTTTAATTGTGCCGGTTTCAGATGTTGTCTTTTCTTCTATTAAAATATACTAGAAATTCGAAATTCACGAGCAATTCTCTATGTTAAAATAGAGTAGAAAGTCTTTGAAGGCTCTTTTTCTTGAGCCAAAAAAGTTACTGTACAGTCGGAGCCCTTCATTTAGCACTTTCGTCTTCCCCTCCCCTCCCGGCACATCAACTAGTCAAATATGCGAGGGTATTCGCGTGGAAGGTAGACGACGTTGTCTGTTGAATGTTGATTACTACTTCAATTGACAAATGTTGCAAAAACATTCTTCCGTTTTAAATGTCGACATTTCATTTAAATGCAGAGGGAGACCGGACATGCAAAATTCTGACGTCCTACATACAATTGTTCCATGGTACACGTAGCCTTCTGTTTTCACCAGGTCGTTCTCGTGTTCTTTATGAGTTGCATTGTTTAAGTCACAGTTGTGTGTTCCAGTATATTCAAAATTAACGCTGACACAGTCGTGTAGTTGTGTTCTAGGTAGCATTGCAGTTCACAAAAAAGCCTGGTCCAAAACTTTGATGGTTCTTATCACGTGATTAATCAATCGTTCCCCATAGAAGAAATAAGAGCCTGGAAACACCAATTCACGGCATTGATCTGAGAGGTTCAAATAATCTCACATTAGCTCTTTGCTGTTAGCCTACCATTACTGATAATATGTATGGATAATCAAAACTTAATTAAAGTTAATCAGAAACCCATGACCAGGAACCTCAATCTCACATACTAACCTTGGATTTAACCCTTTCCCGCGCCCTGTCTTTAAAACGAACAATTAGAATGCAATTATAACAATATTCCATTGTTGTCAGGCAAGCCGTATTCGCGCTTTTTAAATAACAATAGAAAGAAGGTTGGCTAATATAAGAGACCAATTTCGTAGATAACACCGGGGGGACAGAAGTTGATGTAAGAGTTCGCATCAGCAAGGCGATAGCAGCTTTCCAACAGCGGAAGAATGTCTTGAGATCATCACTTCTCGGCACCAGCACTAAAATCAGGATCTTTAACACCATCGTGAAACCTGTATTGCTCTAGGGAGCCGAAACCTGGAGAACCACCGTCGCCACTATGAAAAGAATCCAGACTTTCATTAACACCTGCCTCAGAAGGATTCTTAAGATACGCTGGCCAGACATCATCAGCAACCAAGATCTGTGGAAACGAAAGAGACGGCCACACCCTTCGGAAGTCCTCATCTAACAGCACAAGGCAAGCCGTCACCTGGAACCCTCAGGGGAAAAGGAAGAGGGACCGACCAAGAAACTCGAGGCGCCGTGACCTAGAGGCAGACATGAGGAGAAATGGCTACACGTGGGGAGAACTGCAACGACTGGCCCAGGACCGTGATGACTGGAGGGTGCTCATTAGTGGCCTTTGCCCCAGACGGGGCTACAGGCGAGATGATGATGATGAAAATTCAAACTAAAACAATAAACATCAGTACGAGGCTCTGGGGAATAACTTTAGAGTTTGTGGGGTTTATTCCCCAGAGCCTCGTGTTGAGGTCTATTGTTTTAGGCTGAAATTTAATATATCGAAATTGTTCTATTCGAAGCAAACTTCAATGTTGTTTCTTCGTGCGAAGTTCTTCTTTAGAGAGCAATGACGGGGGAGGTTGTGACCCAAGTACTGCTGGGTGTTGTCAAGTAGTTTTGCGCTTCTTGGTAATCCTCGCGTATTCTTATCGCCACCATCCGAGATCGCATAACATAGTTCTCAATCTCTGTTTTCACCTTGAGAACGACCTTCTCCAAAGAATCCAAAGAGCTCTAAAGCTTTTCTTAATTAATAAGCTATTTTATCAGACTAATCGAACAACATACGGCTCCCGATCGCGATCGCGAGCACGATTCGATGTTTAATTTAAACATTTGACAACTCCAAGATCAGGAAAAATGTTTATTCAACCTCAAACAAGTTCTCTGGGCTGTAAAAAGGGAAGGAATACCCCTAAATGTTCAATAAAACAGACGAAGGACACGAGAATATGCGTCGACATCGCAGGCTATTTTTAACCGTAAAATTGAGCCCAGGTGGTCCGCGACGAAAACAGTATTGCTCGCGGGAAATGCTGTTTCATAAATAGAAAGATACGGGAAAGGGTTAATTGAATCAAGGGTATAATTCATATGGAGACTCTGGAGTTATGGGTTCCTGTGAGTTAATTTAACGTCATTCCCGTTAAAAAAGAAGCCAACGTAACTATTGTCCAATAACCAGTAACCAGTACCCATTATCGAGTAGAGAAAAGAAAATAACGGTGGAGATGTTAATTTATAGCGTGAAAGGTGTAAGAATAACGGGCTAATTTAATAGCGGAGCGCCGGCGGCCCGAAGGGCCGCCAAGCGGAGCCCCATAATCATATGGGAAACAAAAGGAAATCCATGAATGAATTTTCTCATGGTTTTCATGGCTAGCGGTATTGCTCGTGGGCGCGTACGCACGACGACAACGACGACGACGACGACGGCGACGGCGACGGCGGAGTTGCCCAACATGGCGGCCATACTCCAGCTAATAGGTCGACAGAGACATGCACCCTCGGTCTCTAGCAGAAGAATGCCATTTTTCTTGGCGGGATTTTTAAAGAAAAGAAAACGCATTTCTATTTGTTATGTCGACAAATGATAGCGGAGGTTGATCTAATGTTTTTAAGATAGGGTTGCACTGAAGGAATTAAAAAGAAAGCAAGAATTAACAGGCAAAGAAGTAGCGAAGAAGATCGCGAAAAAGAGCGGGCCAGCGCTGGGGAAGGAGGCGAAACAGTACTGAACAATGGCGTGAATTATAGCGAGTCAAGGGCTAGAGAAAGGAAGTGAAATAATACCGAACAATGCCGTTAACCAAAGCTAACGAGGGCCATAGATAGGATGTGAAAGTACTCAGAAGACTGCAGTGCCAAGTTTTTTAAAATTCGCGCGTTGTGACGCTGTGCAGCCGTGCAAGAAAAGTCACATGATTTGGTCAGGTGATGAACAAGAGAAATCAAACATGTCCGAGTGTTACAAGACAGTAAACACAGCGGGAAAAAGTGGTTGATTCGTTGATCTGTCAAAAAGATTAGTTCAGTTCAGTCTTCACAACTTCTGCTGCAAGTTCCTGCCTGGAAGATTTACACTGGCCGAACTGATGTTGCTAACTTGCGGTAAGTGACTTGTGCTGTTGCGTTTGCTATGAAAATTAACAAGTTGCCTCAGCGATATAAGCTTATTTTCAATTGGAATCCTTTGAAAGTCTTCCTTATTTGAAGCCATGTTGTGAGACAATTTATAAATTGCATCGTTTTAATTTCTCTCATCTCTAAACAATAGCAAGTGAATCGCTTTGTGGAGGTTGTTGTAAGTTGTAAACAAATTAAGCTTTCTGTCGATTTTCGTCGTCAACCTAAGCTTATAACCTCACGTCTAAAAATAAGCTTAACCAAAACCGTATTTGTAAACACGGCCGGGCGAGTTTTGAAGTTTTCTCTGTGTTAGTTGGCACAGCCGCCTCGTAGACAGCTAGAATTTCTTCTTCTGTTGTTGAAAACCAAGAAAGGTGTACAAACAGGATTTGCTAAATTTACTTTCAACGTTCCTATGGGAAGATTTGCATATTGTGATTACAAAGTATGCAGATTTCCTCGTTTTGTTAGTTCAGTTTATTCGGTTTGGCGAAATGCTTGGGTGAATTCCCAGGTTAATTTGGCTGAAGACTGGCAAAGCTACCGCCGATAAAATGACTGCAAAGCTAAATTAAGCCTTCGGCAAAAATGCACACTGTAATATTCAAATTTAAGCGTGAATAATGATTAAACTTTTAACACTGCAAGGTTAAACGATTTTCTTTATCCTCTCTTTCATTCGGTTACCTTTCAATGAGAAGGATTTGCTTTTGATACTCAGATGAAGTGATATGCATAATTATTGTGTTTATAATGTAGATTTCCTCGTTTTATTTTGTTGTCTGTCCAATTAGTTCGGTTTGGTGAAATGCTTATATAGTCCAAATGTCGAGTAGACGATTGTGCATGTAAATCCTGTGTGCAAATAAAGCTCTACTTTCATTTTGATTTACTATTTCATTTTATTAGTGCCACTGCTTTTGGTTGGGGGTACATGGGTTATTCCCCAAATATGCAGTATTTACACTTAATATGGAAATGTCCCTCAAAAGTGAGATAGTACTAATGGAAAAAAAAAAAATGCGAAGAGCTTTACTCGGTAAATTGAACAGTGTAAATGACATTTACATACTTAGAAAAAATTTAGGGAGTAGAAGTTCTTGCCCTGACCATTTCTCGGTAATAGAAATAAGTTTTACATACATACATACATACACAATTTAGTTGGTGAGAGCGCTCTCCTCTCTCCACACACACACACTCTCTCTCTGCTCTTTTCTTCACACTAATTTTGTTATTAACTACATTGTAACTCATTAACCGAATGTCACTCACTGTTTTCTTTGTTGTGCATGCATACTTTTTTTGCTCGTCAAAGAAAGTTTCAGTTTCTTCCTGGCAGTTTCCTTTGTCCTGTCCAGTACCAATTCCTTTGTAATATAATTTTGTGAATTCTCTATTCTCCTTAAATTTTATCTTGTCAGGGTGATAGAATGCACTCTCAGAGTGTTCAATCATTGTTTTCAGTCGCTACAATTTTCAGGAAAAAAGCAATAGTTTTCTTAATTTCCTTTTACTTTGTGTTAGGACCTTTTAGCATGCTCGTAATTGACCCATGGGCATAATTTTGAATAAAGTAAAGAATTAGATCTGTTTTAGTGTTAAGTATTTTTAAATTATTATGAATTACATGTAGGCATTTCTTTTTAGTTTTTAGTTTTTATTTTAGTCACATGTGATGTTTTATGATTTTACCGACGTATACCATGTAAATGTAAATAATACACTAGAATTAGCCCATCAGAGTGTGCATTATATCAGCTTTAAACACAAACCATATGTAATAAGTGCATGTAAATGATATTTTTATGACAGAGAACTGGACAGGGCAAGAACTTCTCTTTCTTTTGTAAATTTATACATTCATTCCTCTCATTGCTGTCAAAATGTCTTAGGAACCTTCATTTTTGATAGTCCATTATTTTCCACCATGCCTAGCACAGAAGCTCACAAAATCCTAACTAATAACCAACATGTGTGTATCTCTGGCCTTTGCTGTGTACTACGTGTATATTCTGTTATCCTGTCTTAACTGCCAGAAACAATTTTGACAGAGCTGTTTCAACAGTTTCACTTAAATTAATTCCCAGTAACAGCGCTACATGTGGCAGTGTTATTGGGTATGAACTTTATGGAGGGTTTAAATTTTTATTTTTTTATGATTACAGGAGACAACAAAATATACATGTGTATACATAACCTGATGTTGGTGTTGGTTGCGAATCGTAGTTCATAATAGTCATCCTATTACAGGTAAGGGGGAAAAGTTCTGAGAGTTTAGAACATCTCTTCCCCCAGCACACCTTCTGTCTACAGGTGCAATTATTGAGAGGTTATATATATATACGAAGAGTAATGTAAAGTTATAAACTTAACATTAAAATCTGACATTTGAATGCCTCCTTTGCTAAAATTAGTCACGATTTAATTGTTATCACTCCCTGTGAATTCATAGAGATTTCAGAGGCAAATTATCACCTAATGTGGAAGTCCTGTCTTCAAGTTAGGGAAAATGACATAAAAAAAGTTACAGTGAAAGTAAAGAGAATTGTGAATGTTGATGTGGTGTACTTTGTACATCATGTAAAGGTATTTGGTGAGTGCCAAAGGCATAACATTTCATGCATTGCTTTTTCAGGACAAATTATATAACAGTGATGTTTTAAGGTGTGATCACAAAAATAGTGAGTACAATGTCCAGGCAGTACCAGTTTATGGAAGGCATATGCAGACAGTAAGAGGAACTGTAAGCATTATCGGGTAAGTTTGTTTTATGCTTTTGACTTCTTGTACTTGGATTTTTTGTCATTTCATCACAAGAATAGGTGATGAAAGATGCAATAGTTGTTGCAGTTTATTTTTGAAGGCAAACTTATAAGTCTGCCTATGCTGGATAACAGCCATGCGTAAACTGAATGTAAAGCAAACACTCTGTTAAAGGTGGGGCAACCCTAAAACCCAGAAACTGGAAGCCAGAATCCAGAATGAAAAACTAGAATCCAGTAACCGGAAACCAGAATCCACAAATCGAAGAAAACAAGTTCTTCAAATACTCGAAAATTGTTTTGCTTAGGTTTTTGCCTGTAAAAAATAAGCGGCCAAGTAAAAAGGACCTCAAACTGACACAAAAGTTCCCCATCTGTCGAAATTCGTGCAACCGTTATTTCGAGTAAGGGTTATAATTATGAGAATCTTAGTAAACTGCTTCATAATTTAATTCTAAGCACCCTGAGAGCATCTAAAATAAGCTTGCTGGCAATTAACTGCACGGCCATGGGCCGAGCGCGGTTCGTGTTCTACCAGTGTTTTTTTTTTTTTTTGTGGTCGGTGACCAGACCCAAACTTCCTCTCAGCCAAATTTTGAATCACGCAACCTGTGATGTTTATTCGCCATAAGCTGTTGAAACATTAATACAAGGACAATGTTACGGATATTGTTTTCTTTATTTGTGTATAATATATATTTTCTTCTGGTTTTATCAAAGCGTTGGATTCAAAGGGAAATAATAAATACGCTAAAAACGCTAAAAAAGGGTATTACGTCAGCCATGGAATGCGCTGACATTGCAGCTTTCATTTTCGCTACATGGCAAATACACTGTAAGGTCATGTTTACTTTGCAAGTTTATTTTGCCAGAAGCGATGGTCAGTAATTTATGTGCAATTTTGTGAGTATTTCTTGTGGGTTTCGGCAAATGAAGCGAATTCTTTGGCTGTTTCATCGCAGCGAGTTAAGAGATTTGAAGAAAAATTAAGTATTTGCCAAGGTAAACAAGAGCTTGCCAGAACTTGCAATGTTTAAGTCAGTGCTAGGAGAAAAAACACAACCGTTCCAAAATTAGCTGTGGATAACGTAAACCCCCCTGATTGTGTGACTTGCGTGACCACTTCAAAGCGCAAGCAAATTAAATTTTGACGTTTCAGGAAGAAAGCTGTTTATTAAAAGCATTATTAATAGCGTGATACTCGTTTCCTTTTGTATCATTCATGGGCATGTCCCGAGCAAACTTCCAGATTAAGACCATTACATCATCATAGATTTCGCAAAGGCTAAGACTTATGGTGCAATAAGATATGACACAGTTTGTGTTGATCAAGTGATGTGTTTACAGTAATCAATGAATCATCAAGGACTGCTCTGGAATGTGCACTGCGTTGTGACTGTAGTATTAACAAAACAGTTAAATTTTAAAAGCGTGGTTATAAGATTTAAAAGATCTTCTTGCCATTTTGTTTAATAAGTGATCTGCAATTTACCGGAGGTATAAATTTACCCTTTATGTCTAGTAGATACTGAACAAGATAGAAAATGTCATAGAGAACAGGATGTCTGTCAGTGGCAGCCCCCTGTACATTGACGGTCACGCCCCCCACTTTCGAAGTTCAAAGGCTAACCTGGCTCATCTTAATATAATATTTGATTTGTCCAACAGATACCAAACTAGTTCTGGATCAACACTATTTCCACAATGATACTGTGACAAATCAGCATTTCATATTCTTGGCGGCCATCATATTAAAACAATTTATAGAAATGTTGCACACTTACCTCTGTCTGCTTCTCACTTGCTAACAGATCGGACCACATGTTGTTAAAAGATGCTTAAAGACTGCCAGAAACTCACCAAAATAGCTTGTTGTTATTGTGCTACTCACCAGTCTTCTCATAGCAATTTGATCTAGACAAGAACTGCACTCTCACCAGAGCCAGATTGAACAAAAGATGGGTAACTAAGCCTTTGAGCAGGCTCTTGTGTTTGGGCCGGGGGCATGAGCGGTAAAGCTGCATGAAGGCACTTGCTGACATGCCAATGCAGAAAAACACTAGACACTTATTTAGCCTGCTCAGGCACTAGAGACAGATAGTAGAGCCTGCTCGCAGGCTATGAGTAACTCTATCCACCTGAAAAATCACTAACCCTGACTGGAAAGTGATTACCCAATGGATAGCTTTATCCAGCTTTTGAACAATTGGGCCAGATGTATAGCTAAGGGTTGTTCAGAACTAGTCAAAATTTTTTTAGCAATTACAGTTTGTAGCTGAAGTAAAGCCAAGAAAGTAAATAACAGCAAAATAGTTTTTCCCCATATTTATTTATTAGACATTGCTGAAGTGAATTATTTCTATCATCATTCATAATATCTGGATTCAGGATTCTAGTTTCCAGTTCCGGATTCCGGTTTCCGGAATCAGTTTTTTAGGGTTGTCCTTAATGATGTATGTGCATATTAATCTTGAATAATCTGAAATTTCAGAGAGGTTAAGAATATCATATCATATCTGTGATGATTCTGTATCTGTTGGTGTGCAACGATCTTCACCAATATTTCAACGTAATGATGTACAGTGTATATTAATTAACCAAATTATGCTGTTTTTAGTTGACCAATGCTACTATTGTAATGTGATGTTGAAGCCCACAAATTGACAAACATGCCCAGTGTCAACTTGTCAAATATATGAAGTGGCCAGACAGTCTAGATTACAAAATTTTCTGAAAGTTGGAATTACCAGGTAAGATATTTCTTAAACATTATTTTGTAATTAATGATTTCTCAGACATTGTTTTCTTCAAGAAAAGATTCATACCCCACATGGAGGTTTTTTCTCTATTAGAGCTCTATCTTCCTGATACTTTAATTTGGAATTTTTGAAGACTGGCCATGAATGGGTGTTGGGTGTGAATATCTTCTGGTACTGCACATTCAGATTTACATGTAGTAAACAAGAACATCAGTATTTATCCTGACAAACTCTGATTTTCTTTTGGAGGCTGAACTCATATGCAGTTGTACAGTTATATGTACAACCAAACAGCCTGGATGGCCCTTTGATTGGGACTGGGCACATTGTTGTAACTTGCAATGTTCCAGTTTCTTGTTTAAAGCAAACTGCATTTGATCTCAAAAGCAAGTCGCCAAGCTCATTTCAGTTAGTAAGTTTTCTTTGCATCTCAGGGCAGAGCCTGCCACTGTGAAAGTTGGGGTACCAGCCCGGGGGAGGTACTTTGGGAATTTCTGGGTGGGGATTTGCCGCTTGTACCCTGGAACCCTTAGCCTATACTAGAGCTAGTTCAGCTGAATTTTGCTACCCTATACTAGAGTAAACTCCCCAAATCCCCCCATCTATCGAGACTGTTGAGGCTGATTTGTATGGAGGCCCGTTCTGGTCAAAATTGTAGTAATAAAATTGCCCCACAAGTCAGTTTTTTCAGTCAATGTTTTACTTTTTGTGAGCTTGCTGTGTATTTTCATCGGCGGTACAAATTTCTTTTTCGAGGTGGTTGCTTATTTTTTTTTAGCAGCCTGAATTATTTTAATTTAGTCAGGTTAAATTTTTTGTGGGTACTACGAACGAATTTTTTCACTCGTACTGCAAATTATTTTTGACTGGTACTGCGAATTATTTTTTACTTGTGGTACTGAGAATTATTTTTTCATTGGCGCTGACAATTATTTTTCAAGGTATCGTGAATTCATTATTTGGCCTACAATACATTGCGGGCTTGCGATTTGAGGGGGACTGGCTCGAGTACTTTCCCGCTCGATTTCTTCGCGCCATCTTTGAGGTTTCATCTCTTAATTGTATTGAAAATATTTGGAGATGGATAAATCTGTTCAACGGCAGATACGTGAGATAGCCAATAATGCTATAACAGAAATCAGTCGAATTTCTCAGCTAGTGAACTCCACTCACACTGCGGCAGCAAGTAATCAGCGAAGTTCTTCCTCTTCGAGTCCATTATCTTCTGGTTCTGCTTCTAGTGCCCTTCCGTCAGGATCAGAATCGGGATCTTCTTCTAGAAGTTCAGGAAGTTTGGTAAGTGAACTGCACCGAAGATTCCCGAGTATGCAAGGAACAACTCATCGTAGTTCTGCTCCTACTTCGAACGGTAGAGGCTGCTCTAATTCGACACAAAGGGTTGGCCGTCCATCGAATGAGTTTGCCATCAAAGACATTATTATTGTGGGTTTACAGTGTGAAAAAACACCAACAACTCGCCAGGAAAAGGTCAGTCTCCAGCGTAGAAATCGTGTTATAAGTGGATTTACAATTGACAAAGGGTGGAATGAAAAAACCCTTTACAATAAAGTGAAAGCACAGTTTCCAGAGGAATGCAAATACATTGAGTTCGAATTCGTGAAGAATATCTCTGGAACGCTAGTGAAACCGACATTGGCTTCAGGGGTGAGGATCAATGGAAACATTTTGCTGAAAAGCATTGCTTCTACAGGTGCTGTGTATGTGCGTTTACTGGTCGAAGATGACCCTGATGAGGTGGACAGTGGTATTCAAAGGAGTATGGATGATTTCATGTCAGAAGTAAATCAAGAGAGCATCATCGTACAAGATGAGGTGCAATCTATGAACTGTGAAGGGCCAAATACAAATAGACATAAGGAAGAGGAACATGCAGAGGAACAGGCACATGCAGTCGAATCTGCAGATGATGAAGAGCGAGATAGTGGAGAACAACATGCAGCCATAACTGTAGATGATCAAGAGGGAGGCAATGGAGAACAACATGTAGTACAACCTGCGGCTAATAAGGAACAACCTGTAGATAATGGAGAGCCTCTCAGTGAGGCTGACTATTTGAGAATCATTGATAACATTACTGTCAATATTATTGATGAATGTAAGGGATTTCAAAATCCAGTTGACATCCTGAAGAAAGCCCAAGAACACATTTTAGATGGAAGGCAGTTGGACATAGTTGACCCTTCAACAGAACTAAAAGGAAAGACCAACTTTATAATAATAGATAGGGACCATGTTTTTCAAGATGCATTAGCTGAAGTAGCATTAATTGACAACTTAAGGCTTGAGGTATATTTTATGGGAGAGGGAGCTCAGGACTTGGGGGGACCTAGAAAAGAGTTTTTCAGGTTAGTTCTCAAAGAAATCAAAGAAAAATTGTTTGACAGTGGACTCATCGAGGACTTTGCAGAACGTTACTATACGTCTGGTATAATAATGGGATTAAGTGTTCTACACAATGGGAAAATTCCCAGCTTTCTGTCTGAGGAACAACTTCAAGAACTTATTGATGATTCATCTGAGCATTCCCCCTGCATTGTCAACCTACGAAATGGTTTACGTAAAGTTGGAGTCCTGCAACTGATGGCAAAGCTTCCTTTGTTTTCATACCTTTTCAGGCCCTCTTCTAGCAAACTCAATGTGAGGAATCTTGTCCATTTGTTGGAACCAAAGTTTGCAGAGGAGGGTTCCAATACTAAGAGGTATGAAAAAGAAGTATATGCCGCATTTTACAAATACGTGAAAGAAGTTGCTTCAGGGAGAAGGGTTACTGGATCCACCACCCTAACCCTTAATCACATTTTGCAATTTGTTTGTGGCGCAGATGAGGAGCCAGCATTGGGGTTTTCCATTTCCCCGCAGATCAGATTTGTATCCAGCAGTGGGAGCTTCCTCCCTACTTCAAACACTTGCACTAATACATTGCATCTCCCATCTCCAAGCAGCACAGTCAGTCTTCCTTCAGATGACATACTCTTTAATCTGTATGACTATGCTTTTGGTAGCACATACTTTGGAATTATTTAACAGATTCCAATAATGTTATTGTAGAGTTAAGCATTATTATATCTGTTACCAAAAGGCTCTTTTCAGAAATGAGGATTACAAGCTTGAATTGAAACTTATGCTTTGTCAAGAGTTAATTTATAGAAAGGTGACAGTTTGTTTTGAAGGTTTTTACATTACAACAACTTGAACCTTGAAGTCAAGTTCGATTGAAAGAAGTCTGTCCCTTGAACATGATGTTGTTAATCACAAATGTTTCAGTGGTCATGTTAAACAATGATAATATTATTCATGACAACATCAGGCCATGTTGAGTTTGAACAGTTTTCAGTTAACTGACAGAAAATGGTTTTCAATCTAGGATATTCCTGCTTCAATCTAGGATATTCCTGCTTCAATCTAGGATATTCCTGCTTCAATCTAGGATATTCCTGCTTCAATCTAGGATATTCCTCATTCTTGGGTTTCCATTTTAACAACTTAGCTTTTGCAACTGGTTGGGTTTAGTAATGGTGCTTTGCATCAGTTTTGTATGTATTCAAGTGAGATCTCTAAATAGTGTTTTCTCCAGCCTTATTGATACATGTACCTCAATACTTTAGTGACAGCTATGGGAAGAGGTAGCAAAAGTTTACTTTCATACCCGGTATTTGTTACTTAACTTTGTCATTACTTTCCTTTAATAAAATGTTTATGTTATCAACCCAAGTATCATTTTTCTCTTTTTTCAGGGAAATTCTTTATATGGGAGAAATACCCACTCTTAGTACAGGGAATAGGCTATAGAACTCAGGCTGATGAACTGTAAAATGTTTTCCTGAATGGTTTCAATTCTCATATTCTGATGGTGTTCACTACTTTAGTTCATTGGTGTGGGTTTTGTTTGTGGCAAACAAACAAACAAAAGAATCAGAAAGAAGATAAAAGAGGCAACTGTGTAACAACTTATCCAGGTCATTACCACTCTTAACGTTAATGAAAAATGAAAGTGGGAGCTATTGAGTGCACTTTGAATGAAGAACTACAGACCTGTCATTAGAAAACATGGAATGGTGACTGTAAAATGGGTACAAAAGCCAAGTTGTTTTGAGGGGAGGTGGAGGGTGTGGGTGTTAACACGATGATTTTTTAATCTTTCAAAGTAGGTTTTCTATTGTGACTCTTATACATCTGACTTCTCCCTCTGTTCATCATGGGATACAATTTTGCAAAGTGTCCCAAGGACACAAAATGACTGTTTTGTAATAACCTGGCTCAGTGCACTTAGGGTAATGCACTTTACCTTCTCTAAGGTCTAGTCAAAATCTAGGTTGAGTTCAAATCTTTCCTCCAAAAAGCAGCAACAAACGGAGTTTTTTATTATTTGACACAGAAATCCTAGTTTTCAAAATTGCAAGCAGACATAAAAGCTCACATCAACAGGGTTTTCCATCAGTGACTTCTATTCTTAAGTTTCTTCTTCGTTGAAAAGGAATAATGTCATGAGCTCGGCACTATTAAGGTAATTGTTCCGACCTTGATTATGGTCATTTTGAAAGGGATCTGGCAGTTGCATCCTTTGCTCTTCTGTGAGCACAAAGGTTGGTGGATCAATCTGTACCTGGTAATCTTCATCGCTCACTGTAACTGATTCATCAGCGTCAACACCATACTGTTCCATTTCATCTACAGTAAGTGCAGTGTGTTGAGAATTCATGTTTTGCAGCATGCCACTCGTCCACAGCTGGAGAGGGGACATATTATGCTCTGTTGACACTGGCCTTTGATTCATTTGATCAACAAGTTCTTCAAGAGATTTATTGATTCTTGGTAAGTATATGTAATGAAGACAAAACAGATGCAGTTCATTTAAAGGGTCAAGAATACCAGTTTTTTCCATTTCGTCAAATAACTTTGCATAAAAACACAGGACGCCAGCATAAACATCCCTGTGAGCTCTTTCTACCCGGCAATTGTGAACAGATGATCCTGTGATAATACTTCCCCTGTCTAAGCCTCTTCTTTCCAACATGAACTGGGCAACAAGAACATTCTCCATCCCATAATCACATCTTGCTCTTGATGGCAACCCATGGGTTTTTGTGCTCTCCTCAAAAAGTCTTAATACAGTCTCAGCTTTGTTATTGTCACAACACCTGCAATGGGTAATCAAACGTGAAAATCCATCTATACAAACATGGACTATAAGTTTCCATCGGATAAGCTTGTGGGCCGAGTCAAAGTGCCACAGCGAGTTGGGTGTTGGAACATTATACTTTCGACGATAAATTACCAACCGCCATCTTAAAGCAGTGCCTACAGGGTCTAACCGTCGTAAACAGTTGCTCACCCTCCAGCGTTGAACTCGCAACCCTCTACTCCTCAAGGCTCCAATAAATCGTCTCCTACCAATATTTGGTGTGAGAAATCCACCATTGCTGACATTTGTATCAGCTGCAGTTATTTCTTTGTAGATTTGATCTAACTCATCATCAGATATGTCTGAATATTGTTCAAAATTATCACTTATACCTAACACCCTTCGTCTTCTTTGAAGCGTTGATACACTTATGTGAAGCAACTGGGCTATTTTTTCCCATGAAAAATGTATAGAACGCAAATATTCTATTTGTTCTTTCGTTATGTTCAAGGCCGATCTTCCAGGTCCTTGACCCTCCATCCTTGGACTTGGTTGAGGATAAAATGAAACAGAATTCTCTGCACTTGATGCAGTAGTTTCACAAGACACGAGAAGTCTTTGAAGAGATTGCACATTGCTCTTCAAACGACGCACATGTTCAAGAAGGGGATCGCTCATTTGGGAAGTCATGTCATGCTCAATAAGGGTTAGAGTTGTGTACGAGTCTTGCAGCCGCTGCGTAGTCTCTTCCATTAAATCTTCGGTCCAGAAAACCTCATCACTTGCGCACACACTAACGACTCCTTTCAAATTTTGTAAGAAAAAGTGAAAACCTCTTTCGTTTCTTTCTCTGACAATGTTTCGCCTTGGCATTCTTTTGGATAGCACTCGCACAATTTTCAAAATGGCCGCCTAGTAAGTCAAAACACTCGAGCCAGTCCCCCTCAATCGCAAGCCCGCAATGTATTGTAGGCCAAATAATAAATTCACGATACCTTGAAAAATAATTGTCAGCGCCAATGAAAAAATAATTCTCAGTACCACAAGTAAAAAATAATTCGCAGTACCAGTCAAAAATAATTTGCAGTACGAGCGAAAAAATTCGTTTGTAGTACCCACAAAAAATTTGACCTGACTAAATTAAAATAATTCAGGCTGCTAAAAAAAATAAGCAAACACCTCGAAAAAGAAATTTGTACCGCCGATGAAAATACACAGCAAGCTCATAAAAAGTAAAACATTGACTGAAAAAACTGACTTGTGGGGCAATTTTATTACTACAATTTTGACCAGAACGGGCCTCCATAGATTTGCCTAAATTTAAACTTGCTGATTTGATTTTTTTATATTTGAGTGGCAATTCCTGATTTCCTTAGTCTAACTAAAATCTTCAACCAACTAGTCAATTTTGTGAAAATGATATCCTACTCTAGACCCAAACGCTCTGATTTATATACCCTATCCTAGAGTAAACTGCTTGAAAACCATACCCTTCACAGCGGCACATACCTATATAGCCCATATATGGCAGTGCCCCCCCGGGGGTACCAGCCCCTAGCATTTGATTCACTAACACTGAGTAAACAACTAACAATGAAGTACACTGTATATCAAAGAAAGGAATGTCATCTGTTTGTGTGTAAAGATTATAATAAATTATAATCGATATGTTTTTATCTGAATAACAGTGGTGTTCAAGTAGCAGCTACAGTATGATTACATGTCTGTTCCTGTCATTCAATATATGAACAGTTTACACATGGGCAGCCTGTATTAAGACATCAAAGATTTTCAAAGCAACCATGGCCTGGTGAGATATTTCTGAAGAAATATAAATTTAAAGTCCTTATGATTGCTTATAGGCATTGATTTTTATTGTAAACAATATCTTACTGAGTGTATTTTTCTTGTGTACTAATTGTTGTAGAACACAGAGATCACTATCACTAGATCACAGAGATATTAAAGTGTGAAAAGTTCTATAAACAAATGCATGCAGGAACAAATTAATTTATGATGGATGCAGCTTCTGAGAGATCCCCAATGTTAATGGAACATACACCGTACATACATGCAAAAGAGTTCAATAATTTATTACTTAAGATTGCAATGATTTGTTTGGTTTCTCTGTATTTACAGACAACTTGATGGGATTATAATTTCTGCACCAAGGTCATTGAATAAACTGGCTTAGAAGTTGAGTTCTGCAACCCATCCTGTGTGTTGTAATATCATGGCTGCAACATTGTGACAGATACACTGTATTACATTATTAAGAAACACATATATTAACTAATTATTTAAGGTGCCTGTTAAATTAATCAGTTTTTCTTAGAGATAATTTACTCATGGTTTATTTAAATAATTGCTTTTTTGGCTTTAAAGTGATATTTATCGTGTTTGTAAATCAATTTTGTGATAATCTGCATTGGACATGGCATAAATTAATATTTTGCCAACACGAAATGGAGACAGACAGCCTTGCCATTCGCAACGTCCAATAAGGCTAATTTGTTCTCTACTGTTGTACAAATAGTGTTCTCTTGTTTATAAATTATTTCAATCTGTTGTTTAAATGATTGCCTCGTAACCCCTATGTCCAGTTTGGTGCATGTAGGATATTGATGTATTGTTTATCCATTTTGCTGTAAATGATCTTAATTGATGTGTCAATCAAAACATATCTTGGATATGCTGGGCTCTTCTGACAAATGTACCCATGCCTGATAACCTTTGAGTGCATTTGGTTGTGTAGTGCAGACAAAATACATGTACATAATATAACTTACTCTTAGCTTGCTTATAATTCTTGGTATAATTTAATCATAGCAAAATTAATTAATGGAACCCAATAACAGCTCCTGTAGTCCACAATCTCAGTCAAGAAGAAGAACAAATCACATGGAAAGTGAATAATAAAATTACTATTAGAAGCCTACGCAAGTATTCATGATCACCAAAAAAAAAATATCACAATTACCATTCATGCGAGAGTGATTTTGCTTATTGCAAACCCTTTCAGCAGGAGGAGACTCCAGACAAAAGTGAAGATGGCTAAATGTATCTTTGGGGACAAGTTAGAAAACAAAACTTTCCAACTTTTCACATATGTATACTATTTTGGTATTTTTGCGAGATTTCATTTGGTAGAGATTTAGGGACTGAGTATTGTAACCGCTGCATTTCAATCAGTCCCCACAGCAAAAAAATGTTTAAACTTCTTTTGTGTGGGAGTCCCCATGTTAACTAAGAAAGAATATAATGATTAATAACAATGTCTTGTCTTTCTGAATAAGGTAGGAAAGAACAGGAAATGTCACCAAAAAGCACAGAAGACAGTTCTGTTATGTGATCAAGATTTTTAGTGGCTTCCCAGAAATCCTTGAAATGGCTCTATATTTCACAATCACACCATCTTACACCTCGATCTGCTGATGTGATCCTATTTCCAGCTGAAACTATTAAATAGTTCGCAATTTACCTCACATACATGTTCGATTATTTTCATTAGTAACAGCATTCCGAAAAAATACTGAGGAGTTCCACTTTTAGGCTCGGCTAAATCTATATATTATCATATAATATAGTGCGTGACAAATTGTCCTCAGGTCCCCTCACTATTCAGTTATCACTCACTAACCAGCAGAAACACAGTGGTCTTAAGTTGGACGACAACTGGTTTTAGGATCGCCAAAACCGGTTTTGAGTAGCACAAAAACCGGTTTCGGGTTTCAGCAACAAAAACACGGTTTTGGGATCAGCAAGAACCGGTTTTGAGATCGGGAAGAAACGGTTTTGGGATAAGCAAAAACCGGTTTGGATTCGGCAAAAACCGCTTTTGGATTCGGCAAACATCGGTTTTAAGATCAGCAAAACCGGTTTTAAGATCGGCAAACACCGGTCGGTTTTGGGATCGGCAAAAACGGTTTTGAGATCGGCAAGAACCGGTTTTCATACAAGACAGAAACCGGCTTTCAGATCGAAAAAAAAATAGAAAAACTGGTTTTGGGATTGGCAAAAGCTGGTTTTGATATCGGCAAAACCAGTTTTAAATCGGCAAAAACTGGTTTTTATATCAGCAAAAATCGGTCTTGGAATCGTAAAAACTGGTCTTGGAATCGGAAAAACTGGTCTTGGGACCGAGAAAAACTGGTTTTGGGTTCTGCAATAACCACTGGATTTTCCTCAAAACCGTTTTTTCCGATATCAAAAGCGCTTTTTGCCGATCCCAGAACTGTTTTTTGCCCATCGCAAACCAGTTTTTGCCGATCCTAAAACCGGTATTGAGAACAGTAATTATCGGTTTTACGATCGGCAAAAAAACCCGTTTTGATAGCGGCGAAAATCGGTTTCGGCATCGGAAAAAAAACGGTTTTGATATTGGACAAAAACTGGTTCCGGGACCGGGAAAAAACGGTTTGGAATCTTAAAAATCCACTGGGTTTCGTTGGTTTCTTCTGACCGTTGCCGTAACAATTTTTCTCATTCACGTACATGGAAAGAATGCTGAAATTTCGCGCCTAATTTAATCAGTATTTTATTGCCCATGTTTCTAAAACATAGAAAATAGGCGAAGAACAACTGAAAAACAAGTAAAAGCAGTTTTTTTTTTTTGTTTGGTTTTTTTAAATTAAGACATGAGATATCAAGATTTGGAACACATATATGTCGGCTAAATTATGATTTCCATGGAAACATAAAGGTCCTTGCACAACAATAAATCCCGCAAATTATTCCCAGATATATTTATTTAAACGTCGTCAAATTTGGAGATCTATTCCTCATTTTTTTTAAAGTTTTTCTAATCCTGCCAAGTTGGTTTAAACAAAAGACAGTTTCTTGACAATTTAAGATACTTTTTAATCCTCTAGCGGCAGGATAAACAGTCCATTACTATATGTCACACCTTTAAAGAAAACCTCTCTGTTGCAAAATTATCACGACTGAATTGCGAATTAAACATTTTACCCTCTAAATGTGGCGTAAAAAGCAAAAAAATACACAAGAATAGATAAAAAGTGATAAAGAGAAGTCAATTCGGGCTGTTAAACGTTTTAACCGTTGTATGGTTCTTATCGAATACTTAAAAGAATTCCATATTCAAATATAATTTTCACGCACTGTGTTCTGATATCGTGTGCAAATTTTTTTCCAGATTCTCACCTGTACGATCAATTGCGTTTTCCTTCAAAATTCGCGTAAAAAAAGTTTCCCCACTGAGACATTGTTCTAGAAAAATATTCTTTCGCTTTAAATAAGAAGATTTTATGAGAGGAAAATGATAGGTAACGCGAATAACTGATGTCAAACTTTCGTCGTCAAAAGATTCATGAAGTTTGGCGACCTACTACACCAGAATAACAAGTAATTATGACAAGATAATTTTTAAGCCTTAAAGGGCGAGACAAACTATAATATCGAGAATTACAGAGACCCCACTCTCAAAAACCCGCAAAAATGTTTTAAGAGCGTTATAAAAGCGATAGCGGCTTGTCTAGCTGATGCTTTGAAGGCATTAACGCAGGGGGGGCTTGGAGGGAACTTCATTTAATGAAGCTTAAAAGTTCGTATCTTGCCTCTAGCGTAATAAATTATTAGAAAACAGATCAACATTTACAAGACTTACCATCCAAACAGCTCAAAATAGCTTTGAGGGAAAAAAGAAGAAAACAGATTCGATAATGTGTTGGGAAGCCCATGTCGGAGTAGCTAAATGTACTTTGAAGGTTTCATGGCGCAAAATATTGGGCACAATATTAAAATTCAAATAGACTGCAGCTGCAGTTGTGTTAATTCAGATCTGAGAGTCGTACATGACAGGTCTGTCAAGGCGCTTAGCAGTTGTTTTATTACTTGCTCTAATGAAAGCTTTGGGCTTGTTGTCATAACGCGGTCAAACTAATATAGGCAAGAACAGGTACGAGCTTAACCTATCAGGATTATCAGGAGAGTTACTTGAATCGTTTGGTGAAAAAACACAACTCGAGCTAATTACTATTGGTAGTTTGCCGGCACAGAACTTAGAGATGCAATGCGTATTGGAAACCACTACAAATCACCATGAATGAGAATATAACATTTGTCAGACGGACAAAAAATGATCTCACATTAGCACGTGCAGGTGGCAACTGTTATAAACAACCGATTAAATTTGGCAGAAATATCAATTGAAATCAAGTAGTCCGACGTTGCGATGTTTCTAACAGGAAAGGAAAGGGTGAGGATAGAGTCTGTTCGTAGGTCAAAGGATGGTGTTCGTTGATTATTAACATTTCTTTAGTGAGACACTGTAATAATTTGTTTCGGCATGCACTTTTTGAGTACCGTATAGTTGCTAATTAAATTCAGTTTTGCGTTCTGCGCTTCACGAGTATGTGTTTCTCAATTGAAGAGTTAAAAAAGCTAGGTATGCTGTGCAACGCGTTGTAGATGTCGGTGTGTAACCAATATAGTCCATATCGCTTGAACCGCATTGTGACTGATGATTTCAGCTGCTTGCGTTTTAACATGCTTCTGATCGATTTTTCGGCTTAGGAACACGGGTTTTAAAAGTATTCCGTCTTTGTTGCTAAGGAACTGTAGTTGTTTCGTCGTGCTGTTGGCCGATCTCTGATGCTAAACGGAATGATGATAATTGCGCTCTTATCGTTTTTAATGCAATTTCCCTTTAACATGCTGGATCTGCCGTCAGTGGCTTGATTGTTCGGGAATCTCTTATCAGTTACGTTTGTAGGGTTGTCGGGATGTGTGATTATAGGCATGAAAGAAGTTTAGAATTGGGAATTATTTCAGGTCCAGTCAGGAATTGACATTTAACAGTACAGTTATTATTTTAGTTATTATTTAGTTATTTAAGTACACGTGGAAGGCAATATTCTACACCATTCACCGGCATTGAGATGGAAGATTGTTTTGCAGAAAAAAAAAACAAACAAACAAAAAAACAAAAAACAAAATAGCAGTTTGATTTAATTAGCAAAGATCAAGAAATCTTCCGGTGATGCCATTTGATAACGGAACCCGAAACTGGAAGTAATTCGATGCAAACGTAGCTACTCTAGATCAATGACGCGAACTGGAATTCTCAGGGGGTCTTGTATTCTGGGGAGAACGACTAATTAATCACGTGATAAGAACCGTCATTGTGTTGGACCAAGAACACACAAATATGACTTGAACAATACAACGGATAAAAAATAAGCATGGCAAGGACCAGGTGAAAACTGCCGCCTACTTACACCATGGGACTAATGTAGGTGAAGCAACTAGGCATTTTCCGACAGAGACCTCTGCGAGGTGATTTTCCGATAATAGTGCAACGAGACAACCACTTGTAAAGTTAACTTATATTCAGTTCACTGTGCATCATTGTTTGATCACTAACGGTCTTTTTCTTTGTTCACACAGATATAAGCATAGAGCTAGACCTCACCAGTACTTCCAAAAATTTTACCTTTTTTTCTGGGTTTCTTTCACGGTTTAAGCAAACGTGGTTAGAAGAGGGTTTCGATCGATGGAGTTTAATTGATAGCTGAGAAGTTTGGAATTGACGAGGTGCAGATGACCGAGCGGCAATCAAATCTTCGCAGTTGAATTCATACTCATTACTCCCACCTATTTGCGCAACTTTAAAATCGGCGGCAGAAAGGATCAGGTGGCCATCAAATGGCGAGCCACCAAAGAGACCGACACTTTTCACAGTGCCAAGCGTGCGAGTGTTTCTATTTTGTCCAAGGTACTATTTCACCTCACACTTTGGTGTTTCGAAATTTCTTTCTGTGTTTGACGCAGTCAACTGTTTTTCTCCGACACGGGCAAAGCCACTCCTCCTCCAATATCCAAGAGATAATGTCAAAGCTGTTTGTGCAAGGCTTTCTTTGGCTTCGTCCAACTTTTCCTGCTCTATTAGAGATATTGCAGCCACGCTACGGGAACGGGAGTGGGTGCCAATGAGGGTACTGGGTATAGATGCTGCCATAGAGTACTTTTCAACTGTTCTGGTGAAGGATGCCAAGCTAGCACTTGAGTAAACATACGATTTGAAACAAAAAATTGCCAGACATTGCAGGTTTATTAACCAAAAGCAAACCAGAGAGGTTTTGATGCCCATCATTTGTGAGGTGACTGGTCCCTGCTAAGGTAAGAAATTGTTACAATTAAGACATTTCTCAGTTATTGTCTCTCATGCAAGTCTATGTCTTGTAAGGCAAATAAATTCAATTAATAAACAGTTGTTCAATAGGAACGGGCCGTCTTTTTTTAACGGGGGGAGGGGGGAGGGTGGAGAAAAAGCCTCTACCTGTTCCTCTACGTACTTGCTTCACTGGTATGTAGCTAATATAGGAGTTTCATCTATGCTATTCTTTTAAGGTAAAGCCTTGTAACTTAGTTCAAGGATGTCGAAGCAATGATAATGGGACTTACAGGGTATATCTTACATCTGAGGACGTTTCCTTTGAAAGCCTGAGATGAGGACTTCATATCACGTGGTCAATACACCTAAGTCGTTATCTACAGGCAAGAGCAATCGGCGTCAATTAGCCATCTTTGTATTTACTTAGTTTCAAAAAAGCCAAAACGTTTTGAAACGGAGCTTTTCGAAAATGACGACGTTACGATAATCATGTGGTTTCCCTGACCGAGTTTTCCTCAAACACAATTCCAAAATGTCCGGCGATGGTTACGTTTTTATATTTCTCCCTCGTAGTGTGATGGCGTCTTAATTTTATGCTTTCCAAATTAACAGATTTCTATGTAAGCACTTCGTTAACGTACGAAGTAGTTTAGGCATGAATGAAAGTTATTATTAAGGTAATTCCCCTGAAATACAACTGCACATAGATTTTTGTTCAACCTTAACCGTAATAGATTTTATATTTTAGGGGTTCGGAAAGTTAAAAAAAAAAACAACATATTATTGAAAATGGATTGGTGTACCCTTGTTCCCAAAAATCTACTCAAGAGTTCCCTTGTTCCCTGAAAATAAACTGAACATATCCCCTGTTCCCTGAAAATACATGCTCCAGTTCCCTTGTTCCCTAAAACTCCTGGGAGGGGCTCAATACTTTTAATCTCATCGTATTTAGTTAAAGGTTTTTGCTTACCTACTTACTTATCAGATGGGAATTAGTGATAAGGGGATTTATTAATGATCGGATGAGATTAAACTGGAAGCAGGGTACGTATGTTACATCCATTTACCCCCCCCCCCCCCCTGGGAGGGGCTCAGTATTACATGCTTGAGGGAGCGTGACGGCACCGCGGAAATACGTTTTTTGACGTCACAGTAACTGGTCAGTGGTCATCACCATCGGGCTGCGTTGTCCTTCGATCGATCAGTTCTCTGAGATCGGTGTTTTGCTTCGTTTTAAGGTTGAAAATATCCTTGATACTTCTCGTTATTGGTGAGCTTGACGCCCTTAAATGGGTTTTTAATACTCAAGCAATGTTCGTAAAGAATAGTGGTACAGGGGAGTCATTTTGTGTGGAGTAATGTGTAGTTTGCTGACTCGAGCCAGCTCGAGCGGACGAAGCGTGGATAGCGTTGCTTCAGCCGCCCTCGCCTCAGAATTGTCAAAATCAACGATGGGTATCCAGCAAAGTAGAAGATTGGTCCTGTATGCAGGTTTTGCAAGGATTTTGAAGACTGGTTGGATTTAAAGTGTAATTTGCGCGAAATGGTTAAGGTACTACATGTAAGTCGGGATCGTTTTATTCACACTCACTTTGCGCCGACGTGTGGTGCTTGTTCATTGAGATTACATTTCCAACGCGTCCAAGAAACTTTGATAAGAATTTGTCTTTAAAGACTGGCGTTTTGGCGTTTCTATCACCTTTCTGACTTTCTGCGCCTTTTGGAACGGGTGAAATAAATTTTTTGTACCTGCCGTTTGCTGTCAGAATAAAACATTTGTTACATTTGTTCATTTCATTCACAAGATATTTCTGTATCATTAAAGATTGTTTAAGCCTACATTCATATAATGGTGGCGTTTGCGAAGGGAGTAGAAATCGAAAATATTGTGATTTGTTGGCCGCAGTGAACGCTAGAAATACTGAAAACATGCAAGACCGCTCAATATGTTCGGTTCATTGACAATTTTTCCTTGCTTGAGGTCTTTTTTGTTTACATCGATTAAATGTTGATAGTACATGGAAATTTTCAAGACCGTTTCCTTGTACATGTATGCACATGTAACTAAATATTTTAAAATGCCCAAACACCTGTATTTTTTTACAAGAAACCGCTTCCACTTATGGAATGTGGTCAAGTTTCACTTCTTTTGATGCTGAAAAGACTTTCAACATTGTAGAGAGGCAGTAATCAACTCCTCAATGAAACCCACTAGTTTATTTTGTTTACTCAGTCATTTGAAGCTTTTCGATTTCTATTTCCCTATCTTACATGTGCATTTTATCAACTTATATAAATAATTGACTGTTGTTGTTTTTCCTTTGATTTAATTTAATTCAGATGAGCTTTGCTCAATCACTACAAAATTTTTACATTGCAATCATACATGTACATATCACATGCTTTGAATCAATATGAAATTAATTATGATCCCCTTAGTAATAATATTGTATCATCCTCCCTTCTGTAAGATTCTTACTTAACTTGTAACCACTTTATTACAAGACATTATAGCACCTGATGGCAATAAATTATTTATATGTAATTATATGTATTTATTTTTTTCCTGTGATAAATTGGCTAACAAGTGGCTTTGTTTATGCCACTGTGTCCCTGAATTGGCTTACTGTCGTCTACAAACCATTGGTAATATATCTTCACTGCATCTAACTCAGATACCAGACACAAAAGCATGTATTAAAGAACAGATACATTTCTTATAAATTAATATTTATTACATTTAGTTCATCACTTAAGTTCTACAACATTGCTTTTCTCCAGTGAGAAATTTTGTGCAAAGTCTGAAGTTGTAAGTTGCAAAAACAAGGTCCGTCAGTAGTTGCGAATCACTTAAAATCAGGCTTTGGTACAGTAAACTGAATGGCAGAAAGCGAGGAAATTAGAAATTGTGTCAAATACACAAGTGATAAAAAAGGTAAAGTTGACTGAAATCTACAGACTCCTTTTTTTAGGTTTAGGGTTAAGGTTAGGCCTAAGGGACAAGGTGGGAGGTGCAGTGGCCTTGTGGTTAGTGCGCTCAGCAATGGATCGAGCGGTCCGTGTTCGAGCCCTGGTCAAGGACATTGTGTTGTGTTTTTGGGCAAGACACTTTTACTCTCACAGTGCCTCTCTCCACAAAGGTGTACATATGGGTACTGGTGAATTTAATCGTGGGGGTAACTCTGTGATCAACTAGCATCCTATCCAGGGGTAGTAGAAATACTCCTAGTCGGTTCATGCTACAGAAACCAAGATAAGCCTGGCCTGATGGGCCACTTGGCTCTATGCAGACTTTATAATTACCTTTTACTTAGGGACAAGGTGCTGCATCAAGTGGGGGAAGGGACAGTGGAGTCAGAACCTCCCACTTCCCATACCTCTATCTCTTGACTCCCACCCTTGTTCGTCCTGCTCCTGTCCCCTGTAGATTAAGAGACTCAAAACACATCCTAGTCATTTAGCTGCACAGTCCTTAGGCATTTCCTTTTCTTTTTTTCCTTCATTTTCAGCCTTGCTACTCTTACCCACATCTTTCAAGTGAATGACCTATGACGTAACCACTGTCAAAGGGTTTCATTTTGAGCCTCATTTTGAGCCCAAAGGTGAATTTTTCTTTGCCCGTCGGTCTAGAAGTCTCTAAAGACACTAAATGAAAGTCGAGTAACATTTTCAGTTCTTGTTTTTGAAAATATTTGAAGCCTTAATGAATGACAAAAATTAGCATTTTGCGTTTCTCTCCGGGCTCCTGCCCCCTATTCTCCCGGGCTCCTGCCCCTTATTCTCCCTGGCTCCTGCCCCCTGCCTCTCCCTACCATCAACAGATGGCTGAATGGTCAGGAGAGGAGTTGCCATATGGAGAGCATTGGTCAGTGTTCTCTCAGTTGGTGTTTTTACAGCATTGATGTGGAAGTCATCCATGGACAGTATCTAAAAGGACTTTTGCTGAGCCAGAATAGAAAAAAATGTACAATAGAAGAAGTTTTCTATTGGGAAATCCAGATAATAGTAATATGTAAACAAATATTAATTTTAGAAAGTTATACAGAGTCTCAGGCTCTAAGGTAATGTGGTCAGAAATTGTCTGGGTGGCCTCATAATCAGAAGATTGTTGTGTGAATACAGGGGGGATAGCCTATTTATAACTAAAAATGAAATTCATTTATTGAGTTTTAACTGGAAGTTGTCATCACCCAGATTTTATGGTATTTTTACTGTCTTACAATAACATATGCATGTATTTTTAATTATCCTTTAAACAGCTTTGTATTCCATGTCTTCTGCCATCTTTAGATATTCAGATGTCATGCACTTCTTGTGGTTTTTTCTAATAGCTAAATAGCTTTTTCTAAACTCTAACAGCTATGCAACTAGTTTAAAATAATTTTCACACTTTAGAGGCGCTAAAAGCAAAATACAGAACTGCAACAATTCGAAATTATGACAAGAAACAAAGAAACAATAATAAACATGAAAATTTAAAATTTTATTTTCGCCAGCCTCAAGCTTCCTGAAGTACAGTGTGATTAAAATTGGATATTTTATGATAAAACAGACCTTGGTGAATTCTTCCTCGAGTTGAGGCCAGATTTTGAACCCTTTTGGGGATTCATTCCTACACTTGTTACACCAACGTGTCCAAGATTTATACGAAGTACTGCTTCGATTTCGGCCAACTTGGTCTATAATTCGGTGATACCGAGTGAGGACAAGATGACCGTGTTTACTTACGTGAGTGCCCCCAATCGAACACGAGCATGTCTTCCCGACGAATTTGATCGAAATGCCGTTTACATACCGATTCATACGGTTAAAGCCCATCAATTCAACAAACTTGAGAAGTTGATGTCCTCAGAACACCGCTACAGCAACATAAAAGCTGCCTAGTTTTAGCCTTAGCGCACATCGTAACGTAAATTGCCACTGGCTCGCCACTTGCGAGCATGTACTCTCACGAAACAACAACAATTTCACACCGTGTGCAAGTTCAATGAGCGGAGTTTAAAAGCTAAGTTTACAGTGTGCGCTCTAAGTTTTGTATCTTTTTGACTGTCGACAAGACTCGCTGCGAAAACAACGTAAAAGTTGCAGACCAGGAGACATTTTGTAGTTTTGTTAAGGTGTACCGCTGACTAGAAAAATACTGTATCGCGCCCCCAAAAAAGTATTTCCGCGTGACTAATGTGCGAGCCTGCGAGCCGGGCCGCAAGTCGCGAGCCGCGAGCCTATTTTTGCGAGCCACTCTAGATTTTTCTGGTTTTTTTTGCGAATTTTTGATTTAACGTTAACGTTTTACCCAGTAAATGCTACACTCGGCAGAAGGAACAGAAATTTTCGATGTTCTTTTCATGCGTGAAATTCCGCGCAAGTAATTTTTCTGTCAGTGTTAAATTTAATTTCATCATGTTTCATCGAACAGATTCTGCAGGTAAGTTTATATTTTCATCTACGAGTGAAGTTTTTGTATCAAATGTTGATTATGTAATATTAACTATTACCCAAATGTCAAACACGAAAACGTTCAAGTGAGGCGAATTCTAGGTAATCAAGATTATACTCTAGAACATTAATCAAGCACCGCCATGAAAGATTCATATATTTGTTTTTTGCTTGCCAGTTGTCCATTGCTTTGTCTCTCGGGAAACCAGGCTCTTAATTTTTTTTAATGGTTCCCCGGTAAAATCGAACGACAGGACGACCGCTTATTTCGAGCAATTCAATAGTTTGAGGATAAAACCCATCCGCCCGGCCATAAAACAAAAACAAAACAAAACAACAACAACAACAACAACAAAAAAGCCGAAGTTGGTTTTTAACCATATTTACACATCAGTTTCGTTTAAAGTTTGCTTAAATCCCGACAATCTCGCTGGAGTATAAATCATTTATGTACTTCATTGACCCTTCATTTCGCTATAACGCGAAACTTCGCTCAGTGAAAGTCAGTACAATTTGCCCAGCTGAAAAATATCACAACTCCTTGCAAACTAATTAAAGAGTAGCAAAAGTTTCCCTCGCGTCCAGCTACCAAAGTCTGGTAATTCAAAAGCAAGATGGGAAAAATGTCCGTCCTAAAATATCTGCGTAATTGATAGAAATAACTTTTAAAAAAGGAACTCTCCATCACCAAGCTCACTTGCTATGCTTAAGTGCACCGACACATGAAGACTGCGGGTGTTTTCCATTATGCCAAAAATTCCGGACGTTTCGGTCGAAAGTCAAATGGGAGGGTCCGTTTCGGTTCCCTCCGACCTAAATATTGCGGTCGGACCGGTCCGACCGAATTTGCCGTTCCATTTTTGACAAACCGGTTCATTGCCCTACTTCTCTTCACTTATATTATGTAGGGAATTCTCAAAAAGGAATAAAACATAAGGGCATTATGCCCGTTTTTGTTTTTTTGTGTTTTGTTTGTTTGTTTGTTTGTTTGTTTTTTTGTGGGAATCTTTCGAGGCTCGCAAAAAGAGACTCACAGCTCCAGGCTCGGGCTCGCAGACTCACAAGTCGTTGTCCACGTTAATTTCCGCTTTACATTGGCGAAGGTATTCCCAAACAGCGGATGACAGTCTTGTTCGACCCTTAGCCTAGAACTGTTACGAACCCGCTGACAGGTCCACGAGTCGTGTTTATAGTCTGTGCAGTCTTTGAAGAACGCACAGAAGGAGCATCGAGAAAGCATCGAGAAATTAAGAAATACCGCCGGGGTAAATACCGCCATGACTGTCCTGTTGAAGTCAGCTGGCAATGTAGGTTTCAAAACTGCAAGTAAGATTACCTCAGCGTCTATTTAAGGTATCTATGGGCGGAAACAAGCAACAGCCGGAAATACGCTAGTTTGCGTATTTTTAATGATAGCACAAATGTGTGACACACGGGGCAGTGTTGTGTTACGCTTCAACCAAGGGACTAAATAAAGGTCTAATAAGCATAATTTATGCAGAGGCAGT
Source organism: Orbicella faveolata (assembly GCF_042242905.1). Classification (NCBI taxonomy): domain Eukaryota; kingdom Metazoa; phylum Cnidaria; class Anthozoa; order Scleractinia; family Merulinidae; genus Orbicella; species Orbicella faveolata. The sequence continues at coordinate 8,687,069 of NW_028301563.1, read as the reverse complement.
ACGTCTAGTCTGCGCTTATCAGTCCGGAATATCCCGATATATTAGGACAGCCATGACGTCACGAAGCTATTGTTAGCAGGGAAAATGGCGGACTTTTCATGCGGACAAAGAAAGTATGTTGTTTCCAGTCTCGCATAGACTCTAGCCAGCATTAAACGGGACTTTTTTGCGACCAAACGTTGAGAAGGAGAATAAGCGGCCTTTTTGGTAGTGAGAGAACGTGAACTGTCTTCTAATCATTCAGTTTTTTTGGTGTCAAGCGACGATGTACACGCGATTTTGTGGTCAAATATTAAGAGTAGGCGTTATTTTCTAGTATTTGCGTATTTTTAATTGAGCTGTTTATATTTTTTACTGGTTCTAGTGTTGTTAAAGTTTCATCAGGCCAAATTCCACGGTTGCAAACAACGCCAGTATTTTGTAAACTCTCTTTGAATTTGAGGCCCTACAAGTGTACTTGAACCGCTGTTGTTATAAGGCTTGAGTAATGCATTGTTCCTTCATTTTTATGACAGTTGTTTTCAATTTTTCTCTCTTAAGTACATGGAAGAGCATACTCGACTGCTCGAGGCACTTTACCGAGTTTGTGGGGAAAAAATGGAAAAGAGAGGAAAGAAGACGTCGCTAAGTACGCGGACGAAATTAAACAAATTTGGGCGGGAGGTCTCCGTGTTGGTGGATTCACCAAATGTGTACCCCAGTTGTATCACTGGAGAGCCAACAGCCTGTTGAAAACCACCTGCAGCGCAGAGGTGGCAGCGAAACAGACAAGCCAGGGGTAGTGCAGTGATTCCCTGTAAATGATTCTATCGGTATCCCAAGGAATGGCACAAAGGGTAGAGGAGATTGTTTGTGCTCATTTACCAGACGTTTGAGGGCCATGCAAACATTTAAGTTAAGGTTTGTAGGGGGCATTGTACTCTTTTTTGGCATTTTTTTAAAACCTATACACACTGCAGCTGTTCCTAGTAGATGATGATTCTTTTCACCTCCCCATGAAGTTTGAATGTACCAGAAAGTAATATTTTTGCAAAATAATTATTATGAAAGCAAAGACTGAAAAAGTACAAGAGTTTAGAATGTAGTGTTGAGTGTTGAACGTTACTAATTGTGAAACTAATGCAAAACATTAATTGATTGTGAACAGGAAACATTTCAGTTTGGTTAAGAATATGTAATAAAAAATAGAAAACATATGAGTCATCAGACCACTTGAGGGCACTCTCTTAATTATTTACTGAGAACTAATGTGGTAACTAAATTCAAAATAAATTCATATTTTAAAACGAAAAATACATTTGTAATAATATTGACATCTGTGAGCAATGTAATAATCTTCTAAGCGCTTGTGATTTATTTCAGGTCCTGCATTCTGCCAAGAGGCAAATTCAAGGTTGAGAGTACGTAAAAAGTGAGTAAAATAAAATGGATTTTACTTTCAAGACTGAGTTTGTTTTGTATCAGTTTAAATAAATATATAATAAAACCTTAGAACATGTGGATGGATTGTCAATGCTCCATTGTCAACCTGTCCAGGAATTATATATTGGATATTTTTGGGTAAATAACTTGTTAAAGTCAACAATTATATGTAAACTTTCATAATTTAAATGTGGAAATCAGACATGATATCTTTTAGCACAGCAACAAATAGATATAAGAAATATTTGAGATAAATACCAAAATGGAGAAATTTCAGATTTACAAAGAATATATTAACGGAATTTTTGACTATCTATGCATCTGACAACACTATTTTTCTAGCTTAGTTTATTTTGTATAAAAGAACAAGAATGTCTCACTCGTATGCGTTATTGAAAATTCTGCTTCAATTTTGATTTCATTTCCTCGATTTAGCCAAAATGTATAACATTTTGGACATTCACAATTTATCTTTGCTGGCATATAAGAACACGCGCGTGCTGTCGATTTCGGCCCAATAATCCCTAGATAAGAGGAAAGCCTCAATTCTCATATCGATCATTTCTGTGCTTAGAAAAATGCAGAGTAAAGATGCTTACCGATTGTACCGTCTTTTTAAAGAATGATAACTGCAGCTCGTCAAACTTAGCCCGCATTGCGTTCCGTAATGCTTCCTTCGGTCCGAGGATAATCGTTATCTGGGCGGAATTGTCTGTGACATGGAACGCGAACACAAACTTTCCTTACATTTTATTATTTGGACAGTATTTAACCCAATTCGAGATAAATATACACCTCCTGAGGGCCCGCGTTCATGGCATTGGAAAGTATGAGCGACTCTCTTTGTCCGCCATTTTGAATCTCTTGGTTTGTTGTGAAACACAACACTCCAGCCAAAACACGCGTTTCGTGACAACACAGCCGTCCTAATATATCGGGATATTCCGGACTGCTTATACCATGTGGCAACGAATCAAATTAGCATACCACACAGATACCCCAACGCGGAAAATATCATGCGGTTATAGAATCGCGCTTTCAATTTGATTCGAAAGGAAAAACACGCTCCTCGGGCCGTTGGGTCTTTTTAAAGGTAACATTGAATAACACTGAGTTTATAGAGAGTACAAAAAGTACCCTATTAATTTTAAAGCTGTACCACTGTTCTTGTACTCGAGAGCGAACTTTGGGAAATGATTCCCAAGCTTAAGGTACATTTCTCTAGTCCTACGCAACGCTGATGCATTTGTAGTATTGAAGCGTTTCGCTCGAGTAAAACGTCTTCTTTCTTTCATTAGCTGTCAGTTGTTTGGTTAAGGCAATTCTTCGATCATATACCCGGTAATCGGGTACGGCTTTTGCATGGAGTTGCTTATAGCCTGCCCGCCGGTCTGAAATTTTGACACATTTTCCACGGAATGCCATATTGAAGCTCTTAAACAATCTATGATTGTTTGGAAAATCTAAGGGATACCGATTTCGTTTTTGGTTTCCTATTTAATTCAGAATTTTCTGAGGTTGAGTATGAGTATACTAAATTAAAATCGCCATGTCCTCGGCCCGGCCTATTCTCGACATCTACAATTTATAGTCGGAGTCATAGCCCGAAATTTTTGTACAATTTCGACGGAACAACTTAGCAATGGGACCTCCTGAGATTATTTTACGATCTTTCAGAAATGCCAAGCGATTCTCAAAACTGTGGACGAATCTTCGAAGCAATCGCTTCATGGTCATTTGCGTCAGACTCACTTTGATAAAAGATTGCGTGACTTGCCCGTGTTTAGTTTGCTTCCGTTTCTTTTGGTATCACAAGATCACAAACCTTTATTGTTTTCATTACATTCCATGTTATCTAAGTATCATAATAATTGGAGACCTTAGTAAGTTTTGGTTATTCAAAGCGCGACATGTCAGGGGAGATTTTCTCTTTTCAGTCCTCCACTCCGATGTCGGCCACCATACCGCACGATTCTCGGAATCGAAATCGAAACCACTGCATCACCATAACAGAAAAACCACATTACGTTTACGGTGTATACTAGAGAAATTTTAAAGTTATATCATTGATTCCCCGATTAGTCCTCGTCGTTTTTCGAAGAGTCTTCACCTATCCGGCCCAAATACCGACTATGTTCTTGAGTAATCGCTGAATATCCTCTCACTGCTGGAGAAAATCATCGTCAAAGCTACGACTGTCACTCCTTCTATACTACAAGTAGGGAGCTTAATTGAGAAAAGCACGACGGCAACGGCAACGGCAACGTCGCTAAACAAAAGGTTTAATGAGGATAACAATGGCTGTGCACGTGCGTTATGATTCTTGGTGCATTTCTTTGCTGTCCTCTGCAAAACAACAACGTGAATGACCAAATTCTGCGTTCTCTGTAGAACGTGAACCACGACGACTAATTTTTCACATTTACAGTATTTTTGTAATTCCTTGCAAGAGATCTCATCGATATGGAGACGGTAGGGCAGCCTTGAAGCAGTGATATCTGCGAATGTTGTGTGTCTAAAGAAAGACTACTCTTAAAGAATGAATTCTTTTTTTAATGATGCATCCGGTAACTAATTAGACTCCTTATTTGTATATGCAGGATTCGCTGCATGCAGATGAGCATTCGAAGCCAGGATCCAAGTGAGAGAGACAAAACCACCAGCTCCAAAATACGCCTGTCTCAACATGTTTTGCTTTGAATAATACAATATTGTTCCCCGCGTTATTTCGTCAAAGCTGTTGCGAAGCATTCTGAGTTCATCATATCAAAGACTGATGACCAGAAAATCAAGCCGAGCATGTTTTGCTGTAAGTTGGCACCTCGAAGACAACGCAACCTAACAAACAAAGGATTGACAGTCATGTTAATCATCTTGCTCGTAGTTCTTGTTAGTCTCCACCTGGTTATTCTTCCATCTGCGAGTGGTGGCTATAATGACGAGTGTTATTTAACTGATGACAAACGTCAAAATTTGAGGATTATGGTGCAGAATATCTCGAGGGTGTTTGACAAGTCTGGTGTTCAGTATTGGCTCGACTATGGTGAGTTGCTGTTTATGCTTCTAATTAGAATAGAATTAATTGTGATATTAAGGTTACAGTATACCTTCGGGTCGAAAATTTTCTTCAAATTTGGATTTTTGGGTCAAAGTAGTGGTCGAGGAATAATCTCTAATTCATGACAAAAAAAATTGAAAAAGGCTTAATATTGGCAGACAAATTGCGGTTTTACGCTTCACCGGAAGTAAAAGTTTACCTCTTGATTGACAGCCATATGGTGCGTATGCAATCAACCGAGACGATTTTCGCGGGAATTACCTGTATGGACGTCACGAATTGACTACTCAGTTGAACAGCATAGTTGTTCTGACTACCCAGTATTTTGGGTATTAGGTGTAACTCTATTAAGTTATAAGTAAACATAGACCACGTTAAAACCATGGACCAGTTCGAAAAAGCCAAAACAGCAAAGAACGAATGAAAATACATCAATGAGTGAAGAAGCGAAAGTTCGCCACGCGGATGAAGCTATAGCTATCGAATAAGGCGGGCAAAATATTCGTGGTAAGAGTAAAAAAAGGTTCTGTAAAAATTTCGGAACTTGACAGCAATAACAGGGATGCTAACAGAGACTCTTCTGATGAGTCCGATATCGGCGAATCGCCGGACTCATTGAGACCATTTGAAATATCATTCATGCACAGTTGACCACACACAGTTGCTCCCGCGCTTTCTTTTGTTTGCTTTCTTCGCTCAGTCACTCTAGCGTTCGTATCCTTTTTAGTCTTCCCCATTTAGCGAGACCAGCTTCAAAAAAAACCGAGCTACAGAAAAATTATCTCTCCGCCTTTGGTTCCTTGAGCGCATTGCGAAACACAAGAGCTTTTTAGAGATTCGCGCGTAAATTTCACAAGGAGGTTAACGGTAGTAAAATTTTCCTGCACTGATTGGCTCAGTTATCTGAGAACCCAGTTGAAGGCGTTTGTGGGCGGAGTTTGTTTACGAAGCAGAAGATTTTTCTTAGAGCTGTTTTTTCGAATAAATTTTTTTTTCACTTGAAGCAAACACTTTAAAGAGTTACAACTCAAAGGGAATTTGCTCAATTGCCCTCAAATTTGGGAATTGTTAATTTCGAAATACCTTTTCTTCGAGAGCGATTTTTGTACGATCACTCCACATTTTTTTAATCCTATTTCGAAAATGTTCTGTAACTTTTTACTGCAATTGAATATGCCAAAACGCAGACACGTTTTTTAAGCGCTTTGGGCGGCGAAACCGAGGAAAAAAATTAAGTTGGCGAAAAACGAAATTCGCTTTGACTTGTAGCTTTCGAAAGGTGATTCGGGCGCTCGCATTCAGTGGTCGTGAAAAATTCGGAAATTCAATTTATTCAAAATTCTTGGTATAGTTTGATAGCCAGCTCTATAAGCTTTAATTTGTCGAGGAAAAGGTTGTTGTTTTAAGCTTTAATTTGATATAGGGGGTTTAGGTATCTACCGCTTAAACTGCACGCGCTACATCGCTTGCACGCGAGACACCCCTGAAGATATACTGTAACCTTAAGACCTTAAGATACGTTCGCACGTACACGTGTATGCTTTATTGCTACTTATTTTCGAGGGAGTAATTTTGCGAGGCCTAAATTTGTCTATAAAATACGCGAAAATAAACTAAATTTCGCGAGATTTGTCAGAATACTGATCTTTATTTTATAATGAACATTTATACTTAGTTTCAGAATTGGCGCAAATGATTATAGTTTTCCTCATCGATAGTTAATTGCATTGATACTTGTTCGAGTGTCAAATATATGTTCAAATGTATGATCTCTTTCATATATTCACTTGTAGTCTTCACCACCTATGGGTATATTACGAACTCACTACCCAGTTGGCTTGATAGCTCAGTTGGTAAAGCACTCCGCCGGTACCGCAGAGGTCATAGGTTCGAATCCCGTTCAAGTCTGAACTTTTTTCAGGCTTTAATTTCGCAATAAATATAACTGCGATGATCAATCATATCTTCATACCTTTCTCCGCAGTTCAAATTTATGATCTTTCGTATATTCACTTGAACACTTGACTAAATAAAGCAGAGCTATACAGAATACAGGACAAAGTCTATAAGCCCTTTACTAGTGACGTGAACGTGGATTAAAGGAGAACGGAAGGCTACAGGGTATAATTTTTGAAATGATCTGAAATTGTAGAAAGAACGTAAATTACAAAGAATCGATTGAAAAAAGTTCGTATTTCAGTGCAAATCAAATAGAAAACTAAGAGTACTCGCCAGAATTGAACATCCGCCATTTTGTTAGCATTCTCTTCCGGTTACTTCCAAATAAGGATTACCGTCCGCCATCTCGTGACGTCAAAGCGCTCAAGCTTTCTTTCCTACTTTGCGTGCTCGCCTCCGCGTGCTATGTTTTGGTGTTCTCGCCCTTCATTAGTCGTGATTAGTCGCGGATTTTCGCAGCTATATTGTATATAGTTTGGGACAACAGAACGCTTGATAATACAGTTACAAAATATGGCTGAGTTTGAACCCTATTCCTTCGAACCCATGCGAAATTTCTCGGATTCCGATGGAGAAAATACAGCTGACGGCCAGAACGAGCTTGCAAGGAGGGGAAATACCTCTTGGTGTAATTGCGAGCATTGTGAAAACTGGGAAAATCAGCAGGAGAGAGAGTGCGTTTGCTGCCAAGAGATCGAAGAAGCCATGACAAAAATATCAGGTGAAATATTGTTGATTAGAAGGATAATAAATTTCATGAAACGATTCATTCACTGTTTTGATTTAGTCCTTGTATTTTCGCTTATGAAAACCCAGCCATTTGTTTTCCATTTGTCATTGCTGCTTTTTTATTTTATGACTTAGATTTAGAGGACGATCCCCTATTCGCTGTATAAGTCGTCATCCTGATTTCGAAACTGAATGCTTGCGAAGAGAAGTGTTGGAGACGGCCATTGTTGGTTTGAGTCAGGCGCGTGGCATACGAGCGCCACGGGAACTTGCTAATGTGTACGTACCACATCTCCAACATTGTTAATCGTTTTGCTCTTTTCCTGGGATGATGTAGATTAGATCAATTTGCCACAGGCACTCTGTATGTCACAAATTCTGTAAGGATGTTAAAACGTTTAATTGTCATTATAATACAAGAATCAGTTTGAGATACTTGATTAGCCCTATCAATACTGCAACACAATTTTGAAAGATATAAGTAGCTAAACTACACGAATCGTTTTAGTAACTGTAGACTTAGTGAAAGAATTATTCGTTCATTGAACTCAGTCGACTACATTTTACACACACGGCCATTGCCTAAATTTCCTGTAGGTTCTACGAAATGAAATTAATAAACAGAAGCGACTGACAGTTCTGTGTAGCTACACCCCGATCAGCGGGTGATAGCAAATTGTCACGGCAATTGCAATGACCTTTCAGCCTTCCTTTCCATCATAACTTGAGCAAATTTGAAAAGATTTTGCAATACACGTTTCATTCGTATGTTTTCTTTTTGCAGCAATTATCGTTACGCAGCTTACCACCAGTTTACTTGGTGGGTACATGACAGACTGGGGAGATACGTGAGAAAAGTAATCCCTGCTTGTGTAGTGAAAGCAATACGAGCCGTGTATCCAAACGCAGATGGGAATTACACGGGCTTTCGCACCCATGATGAAAGTTACTCAGAAGTGGAATTATCCTGGATACAGGAGATTGTTAGAAATTAAATATAAATCATTCAGTTAGTTTCCTGTATTAAAACGAGATCTGTGCTTCTCTAGCAAGTCGTTCTTGGGTGGCCTGTGGGTTGGAGCGATGTTCGCGGCGGCGGGTTTGGGAGGTAGCAGGGGAACTTCAATGTCACCTTTCTTGAATGCAAGGAGAGAAACCATTAAATCATTTAAAAATGCGTACGATTTTTCCTCGTATTGCGGCTTTGCAATCCACCCAACACTTCCCTTGGGGGAGACAAATTTGTGTTTCTTTGCACCCTCCTTGGTTTGGCCTTGGCTCCTTCCTACATTGTGGTTGTGGTCAAGAACAGCTAACTGGGTGCGAGCCCTCATGCCATCATATGAGTAGTGCTGCACTTTTTGGCAGTACTTCTTTGCCATGAGGCCATGGTACATTTCTAAAACGCCAGTGTGGATAAACTCGGCTAGCATGCCGATGTCGTTTAGAAGCGACTTGTTCAAGGCTACCTCCTTCAGGGTGTCATGAGCAGGGCTTCCAACCTTTAACAAGTCTTTCCTTCTCTCTGTTTCTCTTGGGATGGGTGGGTGTGCACACTGGTGGAAATGCTAACATCCGTCCCAGTGGTGGATATTAGCCGTGTGGTAAACGATGGATTTCCATCGTTCCACACAGTCGGTAGAATTGCCCTGCGAGGTTTTTGCACACCACCAGAGGTGAGTTATGATGGAGTGTATCCAGGGTTTCAATGTCGCACATGGCTTTGATTGAGCCTTTTTGGATAGCTTCTTCTGAACAGACTTTGCTAAATGCCAAACATCGAAGTTGTGTTTGATGTGCGGCCTCTCTTTTTTCATGTGCGCTCTGACTTGCACGTGCCTACCTGTAGCAAGCTTTGCAATAGCCACTTGTTCCCGTTGTAGGTGATCTAGGCAACGTTTTAGGCCCTCCAGCTCCATCGCATTTGAATTTTTGACCTCTGTTACCTGGACCAGAGAGAAGTCAAGAACTTTAGATGAAGCTGTGTTCACAATGCTGTACGTGCCGTATTTAGCCGAGTGGCCTGGGCTGTCACAGCGACCATCACCTCCTGCTACAACCTCGGTGTTTCTCACTTCGTTAAGAATATCCATTTGATGCTCAGCAAATTTTTTGTTAACAATGGGGAAGAGGTACTTTTTCTGAGTAGAGCTAAAATTTCTCAGGCTAAAAAATTGGACGTTGGTTGCCTTTGTAAAATTAGCAATATTGCTGTAATCGTTGCCGGTAAATAGAATTCCAGCGCTGAACAGCAAATTTCCAGCGGCCATTGAACTTACAAACGGCTGTGTTTGCCATCGTAATGGTTGATCACAGCAACCAAGGCATTCAATAGTCGCAAGAGACCCCTTGGTTTTTAATGATGCTTTTTCCAAGTTCCGTCCACAGTTTGGACAGTGCACGTGACGAGAAAAAAGCTCTTTTAGTTTGCTTTCAAATACCAAGAACTTTCGCTCTTGGTGAAGATCACCGCAATCTTCGTTAAGCCAGTTCGTGGACTCCTTTTCCTCGTCATCGTCACGAATTTCAGTTTTTATATCGAAATCCTCGTCTTCAAAGTCGAAACTTTCACTAAATTCCCTAACTTCATAATCACTTAGGTCCGACATGTCCGATTCTTCATGATCTGAAACATCGGATGGAATCCACTCATCTTCAATTTCCTCTTCTTGGCAGTCAATTTGAGGAAAATCCGATGTGTCAATTTCGGAGAAATCCAACGTCCTCTTGCATTCTGGAAAATCTTTGCCAGAAACCCTAGGGACTTGCTTAGCGGGCACAACAGGGGAATCACTTAAGAGGGCGGCATAGCTGTGGTCATTCGCTACAGCGTGACGAACGTCTGCTAAGGGAATGGATTTAAATTTATGAGGTGAATGCACAACAAAAGGTAAATCTGTTTGACAAGCTTGGTCCACCATTGTTATTTCAGTGTCAGTAGAGGCATCCACCAAAACTATCTTTGAAATAGGTAGTTTTCTCCTCTTCCTTTGTGGTTTTTCTTTGTCACCGAAAGTCTGACTGACATTGTAATCAGGAACCGCAGAAGTCGTGACATTTGCATCTTGAAAAGGCTGCGCGACTTTCGCTCTGGATTGGCCCGACTCTTGCGAATTACTATCACAAGCATCCAGTATTTGATTGAGGGCCTAAAATAGCAAATACAATTTTGTGAACGAAGGATAATTTGTTTAAAGCTTGCTTGCCAGAAAAGTAACACGGCGGCCAAAAGGTCACGTCAGGTCATATCAGTAGAGTCAGTTTTATACCGCGAATACATGACTTACCTCTTCGTGTAGAGCTCTATTTCTTCGGCGCTCGCTGGACGGCCTTAGGCTTAACTTTTTTGTGTGTTGAAACAAAGTTGGAACGGCATCCTCTTTTAAGCGACGTCTGCTTAAATTGTCTGGCAAAATATCTAGCGGTACTCACTTGCAAAACACGTGGGCTCAAAGTGTTCGGAACAGACGTGGCAGTGCTTCATTTGGGGCAAATTTTCTCTCTTTATCTGAGCAAGCCATTTGCTTAAAAGGCCTTTATCTTTTAAAGGAAGGCGATGAAAGTTTATTCCTCTTTTAGAATCTCTAGGTGATCTATTGGAACAGCCTACGGCAATGCAGTGAACCATTTTCCATCCGAGCAAAAAAATTAAATTTGGCGCGAACGCAAGTGAGCGCAATGACGTCATGCCATGCAGCCCAGCCTTCAACATGGCGGTCAAAATGGCGGACCTACATAGTATGAATGTCGTGAGCAATTTTCCAGTCAAAACGCGTTAAGAAAGGACAAATATGGACAAATACTGCAATTTTTACTCAAAACAAACTATTTGCTCTGTTGCAAATATGCAACGATAACTTCGTTTTTTACCTTCCGTTCTCCTTTGATAAAGAACTAAATAGCAGGTATTAGATTACGGGTGATTCATTGCCGCGAAAACACTTTTCGCGGGTCTGTAATTTTGCGGTTATAAGTAAGTAACTCGTATTCGTTTTTAAAAAAAGGCGCGAATTATTGTTCAAATTAAAAGACGATTTCTTCTTAGAGAATACAATTTCCTCTCAAAATGGCGGCAATGAGCCAGCGCGACCGAATTTATGAGCACGGAAATCTCTCTCCGACCAATTCAGAGGTGAAACTCTTAACACGTAGAACCGTGGATTTTCCAAACAAAAAGCAGATTTGCGGTGATTTACAGGTAGCTCCGAGTAGTGTCAGAAAAAAAAAATTCACCATTTTCAACGGTGTTCAATATTCAAATAATCAATTCATTAATGTAATATTGAGGGGTACGCTAATCCCTTGGTTTTACTTTTAAAATTCGCTTGGCAAAATAGAGGTTTTGTGGAAAGACTAAACATGCAGTAATTAACGGATTCGTTTAGCCTGTATTATTCAAAAAAAAAAAAAACGTGACAGCAAAGACTTAAGATTACTTTTGTTGGTACTATTTCGTTTCAGGAACCCTTCTTGGTGCTTATCACACGGGAGACATTCTGCCACACGACCACGACGCAGATATATCATTTATTTTAAGAACACAGAGCATAAACGCCTATTCGGAGTTGACGAGATCAGGAATTAAAGCAAATGGTTTCATGGCAATCTTTGGGAATGCGACCGCTGATTTCGTGAGGTGGATACCAGCAAATAGGACAACTAGCGCCAAAACAGAGGTAATGCTTCACAAATTCTATCCATCCTCGTCAGGGGACAACTTCATTCTTAAATACCATCATACCTTGGAGACGTTTCCTGAGTCATGGATCGTGCCACCAGCGAGGATCAATTTCCACGGAGTCCATGTCGCAATTCCCAACTCCCCGGAACGCTTATTGTCTTTCAGATACCCTTACACTTACGGACTATTTGGGTTTCAATTTCCATACAAATGGAAGTGCTGGGTGCCCTGTCTTTTAAGAGCAAGCAATGGATGCTAAAATCACACGCAGCGGAAAGTTAAGATGTTAGTGAGTAATAATATTGTGTGGTACTATTGATTATATTGGTTAAGTGTATTAAATGAGTGGATGAATCTCTAGTGTGTGACCATTCAAGTGTAGGCTATTGAGCTGTACTTTCATGTGGTACTGTTTATTATGCGGTACAAAGTGGTTATAACTTTTAAGGTAATTCCCCTGAAATAAAATTGAACATAGATTTTTGTTCAAACTTTGTCCAATGAATATTTATTATATGAGAACTTAACTTATAAAATAAAAAAGGGGGTGCCCATGCTCGTTAAGGAGCAGTGAGGCATTGAAAATGTCCCATTTTAGCGTTATTTAATGTTTATTACAAGAACGTATTCTAAGTTATTGTAAACTCTTTCTGAGCCCAGACTCATGAAATTAAACACGCCTCAAACTACAGTCAATACTTGTGTCGAACACAAATAAACCTTTTCAGTTTGATTATGACAGACAGCTGAATCCTTGTTAAAATATTAGAACCAAATTGCCTGTCACGGCTATCAAACTGCAAAATAGAAAAGACTACAATGCAGCTGCTATTTTTCTTATTTATTCAATTTTCAAACATAGAAATCAGATGTTTTTTCTAACGCAAAGCTAATGATTAGCTGATTAAAATGACTAGAAAAAAATGCCCGAGCTCGTTAGTGAGCTATAGCCATTTTTCAACTGACAGAACTCAATATCAAAGCAAATCCGCAATGTTTTCAATGTGCGCGTACACGAACGCGCGCTAATGACGCCATAAATTATGCGCAGTAAGGGCGCGCAATACAATACAGGGGAATGACCTTAAGTCTGCGATGAAACCTTAGCATGTGACCATACAAATGAAAGCTATTGAGCAGTGCTTTCATTTGGTACTGTTTATTATGCCGTACAAGGTGGTTCTAATTTTTAAGTCTGTGGATGAAACCCTAGTGCGTTACCGTTCAAATGAGACCGACTGAGTAATACTTTCATGTTGTACTGTTTATGCTATAAAAGGTGGTTTTTTCTTTAAAGTCTTTGGATGAAACCTTGGTGTGTTACCATTCAAATGAAAGCGAGAAGTACTTTCATGTGGTACTGTTTATTGTGCTGTGGATGAATTCCTAGGTTATGACCGTTCAAGTGAAAACTACTGAGGATCACGTGTACTTTCATGTGCTACTGTACTTTGCATCAGGCGGTTGTAACTGAAAGTCTTCATATAAATTCAATAAAATATACAAGATAAGTCAATTTTAAAACCGACCGATGTTTTGTAGATGTTATAGTTATTGCTTTTTTCTGTTTTTTTTTTTTTTTAAGAGGAACTAAATTTTTTCAGGACCTTTCTTAAAATGTGATTAACTTATTTTATTTGTTGTTAAAAATCTAAAATAACATGCTGTGATTAGCCAAAAAGTAGCGATGCGTGATGTCCCATGCAAGTTGGATAGGACCGATGTTCTGTAGAAGTTCCATAAATTATTTTGAGAGGTGCTAAGTATTTCTAGGACCTACGCAAAAAGATAATGAATCAGTGATTATATTTGTAATTGAAAGTCTAAAATAAATTGTTGCGATTAGCCAAAAAGAGCAGCTTTACATGATGTCTGGTGCAAGTTTAATCATCCGTACGTGGGCAAACGACTCCAGGAAACTTGTGGCAAGGGACGATAACAGGCTAGATTAATTGAATTCCTCTATTTTTTTGTGAGATCGTATATATCTATCGTTGAGTTCGATGGACCGCCATCTTGGTCTCTTGATGCGAACGAAACTGGGGAGAGTATTTTTCGTTGCACTAGAAATTCAAACACGTTGCGGTCGGTCACGTTAGTGTTTTAACAATTTGTTCGCTGTTTGCCGCTTCGTATTGTAATCTGCTTTAGTTTGGAGAATATATAGTTATAGCCTGGTTAGCAAGTGTTACCGTGGGGTTCGGGAGCAAAGAATTACCGCGTAAAAAATCTTTTTTTGGCTCTCGCTCCATTTTTGGCGAGGGTAAAACACCGAAAATCCCGTTCATAGGTCTTTCTTTGTTCCCCAATCCCAAGGAAACGCTTGCTACGCAGGCTAGAATAGTTATGACGATGGGAAAGGGACCTAATCCTTTCTTCTGACTGACGAATTTCTACGGCGTCGGCCCGATCTGACCTGTCGCCTCCTGAACAGTTGAAGTACAGTAGTCGGGACACGGTAAGGCGCGAAACACAAGCGCGGAGCGTGTGGAGACAGTGTGGCCGAGTGGTTAGAAAGCCGGATTTGAAATCCGTAAGTCTTGGGATCATATCCCGTTCTGACCGCTAGCTGATGCTGTTCTCGGTAGCCCCGAGTTCAAATTCTCGGCTGCGCTTGTAAATAGCCAACTGGTCTGTCTCTCGCCAGTTGGGATTCTTAACCGAGTGTTTATTTGAATATTTATGTATCATTGTTTGTCTACATTGGTCCTGAAAAGCCCCAATGGGAAGTGGCCAATTAAGTATACATTTTTTTTATTATTATTATTTCAATTCGCGAGTTGCGCTCGTGATCGAGCTTCGCGCTCGTGTATCACGTTTCGCGCTCTGGCCTCAATCCGCCTAAATCGACTTGCTGTTTGACTTGCTGTTTTGAATGTAGTTCAAAGGAATTTTTGTTGCTGGTTTCAGGTAATGTTTCGGATGACCTGATTCAATTGCATAAGGCCTCAGCTTCCGTAGTTTGATTGTCCCAAATAGAAGGATCTTAAACGTAATTTACTACAGATTTGTGATTCAGTGGATGGTCACCTACAATCTCATTAGAATCGATTTTTCAACGCCGGGACCGGACTGCGGTGAGATGATATATTTTCTCTAATATCTTAATGATCTCGCTTCAGTTACAAATTGCCATGAAATATGTCACAGAAGTTAAAGAGGGTTAACTGATTGGTGCGTGCTAACGATGATCGCTATTTAGGTTAACAGAAACTTCATTTATTTAGGTCTAAATCGTGTGTCATTGGGCAGGGATAGCAAACCAAGATGCTCTACTATATAAGGCTCCTCGCTTAAAGTAAGTTATTAAAAAAAAAAAAGGTAAAGCAAGTTACGAATTACAGAACGAAATTTCACAAGCTCGTGCTAGTTACATGCAAAATTTCCGTTCTTTGCCAGATTACGAATTAACCATTGTAATGTGATTTGAGAATTTAGGCTGGACGAAAGAGGTCACAATGCCTACGAATAAATCACTTTAAAATTCCTTACGATGTAAGCTTCCAGAGAGGTCTTCTGTTTGAGCCGTTCATTTAACTCTTTTAAGAACCGAGAAAATAAGCCTGCAAAAAGCAAAATGTTGCTGCAAAGTAATGTATGATAAGTAAAGTTCTGTTTCAATTCTTGCATGCAGTATTCTTTAGGCCACTTGTTACTTTATCACAAGTTCTCGCTAAGTCCGCGTTTATGTTGCTAGGAAAAAAACCACATTTTTTTATTCTTCAGGAGAATAGTAATAGGTCCATATTCTTTGTACAGAAATGGGATGACCCACAATAAGCGAGACATTATACGTGACTATATTCGTTTACCAAAGAATGACGATTTATTGCTCAGACGGGCTAAGCCGTGAAGTCAAAAAAAGCCGCCATCTTCTCAATGGTTGCTCGCGCTAGTCACGCATGTAACTGATGAAGAAAGCCCAGTCTGATACTAAGAAATCACCTTAATTCTATTCTTCTGTTAACTCACTTTTGAAGGAACGACATAACATAATTGTTCCAAAGTGAGAAATATTTGTTTTACAACGTGATCCAGTTTTCACACACTGAGCTATTCATAAATATAGTCTATCCAGCTGTGTTACCATAACCTTCTCGAGACCTGACTGTCATTAAAGATCATTAAAATACCAGTCTTGTTTCAACGAGCATGCTTTCTCAACATAGTTGTATTCTTTTTTTTCTTTTTTTTTCAATACTACTAAGTAGAATCAGTAAGCGGCTTATATTTTTGTAACATAAAAACCTTTTGTCTTTTTTCCCCGGAAAGATTAACACGCATTTCTCAATATTTTCTCACGGGTCTGTGATCAGACGCGTGGAAAAATACTGAGACAAGCTTCCCTGTGACAGGCCGTCATAGGGATGCGTGTCCGGGATATGAGCGATCATGCTTCTTACGCATCACTGAAACAGAAAAATGTCCAACGTCGATTTTAAAAGTGATTTAACAAACAAAGAGACGCGGCTGTGCTTGGGATACGATGTCATTTCAGCTCTTTAACTTTAAAATCACCTAAACCAAGCAAAGGGAAGTAAATATTTAACATTCCTTTAAGCAGTATCAATAAACTGCAGTCACTCCTTTTATTTTCCTGGCGTGTGACGCGAATTCACGAATGCGAAGCAAAAGAGGAACGATGGAGCAGCATATTTGTAAACCCCAATTAATAGCGCAGATGATTTCACGAACAAGGCCCCACTTCTTTTTTTTAGTTTTGTTAGCTGTTTGTTTTAACGTAGTAATTTAATTTAAAAGGTCTTTCTAGTTTAAACACGCTTGAACCTAGCAAACACAAAACAGTCTATCGCTATGTAAACAGGAGTTTTTTTTTTTATTGTGCCAAACATGCAAAGTCTTCGTCCATATAGAAGATGGAATGAGATTCAAATTAGGAAAGATAAAATAGAAAAGTCGGCAAACCAGGATAAAGAAATACACAACGAACAATGCAATCCTATAGATCCTTCTCAGAGGCTACTCTCTCTAAATGATTTGTTGACACATTCCAGACACGTTATGTGACGTGGAGGCCACTCTAAACACCTGAAATAAAAAAGCTTCCCTATCCTCGGAGCGCATTTTCCTTGCTTACTTAGGACATGTTGCATAGCGAGTACGTATCTACTTTAATTTTCTAATTCCATACATATAGTGTAAAACTAACATCGAACAGTATGGAGACATTTCGCACGTCACGGACCGTTGTCTAGCACTTTTACCAGAAGTGATCAAACTTATATTTCTCTTTACAGTTCCAACACATTAACCAGCAGGAATGTGATGGAAATAGAGAAGATCATCAACTTAGTGATATTGTTTTGACACAGCACCAAATTCTCAGAATTTACATTAAAATTTATGCCATCATTGAGCAGAACCCCGGGGGATACTTCTAGAAAAGTTGGGTGGGGGTGTGCGGCCCACTTCCCAAAACCCTTACCCAATTTATGACCAAAATCTGAGTTTTTTGCTACCCTATTTATGACCTGACCAAAAATTCGATAGCCTATTCATGAAAGCTGCGGCTGACACAGTTGGTCTAAACATAAGTTATGAAGGGCTTTTGTTGACGGTCTTATTGATAATGATGAAAAAGCAGCTGCTTCTAAGAAACATACCCAATTCAAGACCAGAGTGCAAAAACCATACCCTATTTATAACCAGAATGATCAAAATCGATACCCTAGTTATGACCAAAACGGCTGAAAAACCCTACCCTTTGGGGCTGCACATACCTATATAGCCCATATAAGGAAGTACCCCCCCCCCCCCCCACCCGGGAGAAGAACTGACTTTTCTAAACTCACTAAAAGGCTTAATCCGTCTTAAATAAGGGCGGTTTTCCTGCGCCGTGATCCGCTTTTAAATACTTTACTAGCTAGAGTTTCGCAAATTCGTCGTCAGTGTTAATTCTCATTCTTCTATAGATGTCTCATTGATAATTTTTTTTCATTCATGAACGGCATAAACTGGACTTCTTCAGGATCCAGAATACGATTTCAATTCAAAAAATTGTTATAGATCAACGGGCTTTATACCAAATAGTAAGCAATCTCTACAAATCAATCGGCAATCTCTAAAAAATGCATTAAAGTTCATAAATTGTAGAACAGTGAACGGGTGATCCTTTTCCTAACATGCGCTTGTACTCGATCTTTTTTTCATCTTTTTTTATTGCTAAGGGGCAATAGTAAATTGATGTTAGTTTTAGAAGGAATAAAATCTTTTGCCTTTTTCTCAGAAAGCCGAGATTAACCAATATTTGTATTTTCCTACGCGATTGTGAAATCTGCAGAAAAGCTGTCATACGGATGTGGGTAAAGGTTAAAAGCTTTGAAAGAAGTCGTGGTTTCTTCGATAAAGTTACAAATCCATAAAACCGACATGCAGGCGATATCCCCAATAACAACTGCTATGCTTGTGATGTTAACTTATTTATTGACGAGCTGTCAAGCATTAATGAACGTGAGCATAAAGAGGAAATCTTAAAAGGTAGCCTCACGATTCGGAGCATGTGCAAGGTATGGCGTGACTTCCGCTTTCTTCCTGAATCGCATGTAGTTTAGAAATCACATGCAGACGCTTTAATTGTCAAAATCACACGAAATATGTCACCGGGTTTAAAACCGAGCTGTCAAAATTTAGAGCATCGATGTCATCATTGGGTCTAGGGATTTATTTAGGACACAATACAAGTTATCTACTAGTATCTGATTGGTTTATAAACAATAGAATCGAGTGGTGCATGGGAGTTAGAACAGACGAAAGTAATTTGCTTGTGAAATATCACTTCTATCGCAGTTTTTCACAACTTTTTCCACATCTTTCAAGGCTTAAATATAAAGAAAAACTCATTAGGTCGTCGTCGATTGTTGTAAAAACAATTAAATCAAACGGGCTATCTCTACAGCTTGCCTGATGTGCTTAGCCACGGCGCTATTATTTTAACATTCAGTACACTAACTCAATATCCATTAGACAAATCGACACCGGAGCTCATTTCTATCGCTATCGATGTTGGAGCACTGGAGTTACAACCAAGTCCAACAAATTAAGATGAGTGATTTAACTGTTATGTTATGTGAGATAATACAGCATTCTTGTTTAAATGGTCTTTTTTGCTTTACTTTTTACTACTTATAAGCCATTTCTCATATAAAAAAAGCATGTTAACATAAAACAGACGAAACATGTTACCATTAGCTTTGAATGAAACTAGACTGAGAGAGAACATGAATTACAAAATAATGACGTTAAGATAGATCAAATGAAATATTTTGCAAAAATAAGGTAAAACCAAACAAAAAACTGCAGACAGTCTAACTTTATTTCAACATGTGAGGGCATTGTCTGAATTTTAAAAACGGAAGACCTGCGGCAACGATAGTCCAAATATAACATAACATAACATTTTCTTAAACGATTTGCTGACCCATTCAATGTGTATTAGGCCACAGGCACTAGCATGCCAGGCAAACAAAGACGAGAGACTGATTTGTTATATTAAAATGTGAGATGCTTATGGCTGGAGACTTTTTTTATGAATTTTGATTTTAATCTTTGGTGAAAAGGGGGTAGGCGCGAACGGATAAAAGGGATATAGGGTGTGGTCTGAAAATAACTTTTGGCAGGACAAGACAGATCTGAAGTTGAAAAGAATTTGCAAATGCGAAATTTCTCTTTTGCTTTTTTGACAACGACCTGTACAAATTCCCAATTGCGATGGAGAAATCAGGTCAATCCTACATCTTAATTCCAAAACATGCAATAATTATGGCCATTAATCTACGGACCAAGCACCTCTACCCACCTCCCCACCAAATAGCAAGCATCTCCAAAATAACACAGAAAAACGGGCTATTTGCCATCATTGTCATTATGATAATCGTATAATTCGACTTGACAGTCAGCACTTATGCACAGATAGCTCTTGTAGTCATTTTAATGCACATTAGAGTACAGTTCCCTTTCATTCGGAGTAAGATGCCGTCTGTGCGCAAACACCCGATCTACTTCGTTCCAGTTTTCTTGTTCATTTGTGCACTTGCTCCAGCCACCGAAGGTATGATAGTTTTTCTCTTAAAGTTCCGCGATCGTGTACCTTATATTAATCGCCAGTTGAAGATTATTTTATGCTTTATCGAAGAAATTTCAAGTGGAAGGGAATTGGGGGTGGGGTGCACCGATTAAGAGCTTCCACCGTAATTTATCAAAGACAAAAACAAATCGTTCGTTATTCCTTCACAGCACTCGGTTTCGAAGCTGGAAAAGATAACATAACTACCAGCACACCAGGATTATTTGCTTGCAAGGTGATCTACTTCCCAAGCCCCTTCTTCGGCGGACAGCAAGTATCAGTTCTCGCCTCAGTTGGCCATACCGTAAAGAGCCAAACGCCTCGGAACGGCGCTGCAATCTGGGTTGAAACTGTTACAGCAAGCGAATTCACAGCTTGTGTCCTTGAATTCGGAAATGGTTCCAACAGGACGGTGGAGGTAAACTGGTTATCCTTCCAGGCTTCGCTGCAAGGATCTCAGATTGGTACTACATCTTTAAATTCTTGGACAACGGGGACGGAATGCAAGAGGATCGATTTTCAGCAGGTAAGCATTTCATTTTCCCTTTGATTTCAGCTAATTATTAAATCTCAACAAAGGAAAGGTAAAGCTAAGCAGAATCAGCGAAGAGAAAGGTTACAGTTTACAAAAGCATATATTTTCGTGGCTTCTTTATTTCCTCGCCTATTCACTTACTCGTTCCCTCGTTCCCTCGTGGCCTCGTGGCCTCGTTCCCTCGTTCTCTCGTTGCCTCGTTGCCTCGTTGCCTCGTTGCCTCGTTGCCTCGTTGCCTCGTTGCCTCGTTGCCTCGTTGCCTCGTTGCCTCGTTGCCTCGTTGCCTCGTTGCCTCGTTGCCTCGTTCCTCGTTGCCTCGTTGCCTCGTTGCCTCGTTGCCTCGTTGCCTCGTTGCCTCGTTGCCTCGTTGCCTCGTTGCCTCGTTGCCTCGTTGCCTCGTTGCCTCGTTGCCTCGTTGCCTCGTTGCCTCGTTGCCTCGTTGCCTCGTTGCCTCGTTGCCTCGTTGCCTCGTTGCCTCGTTGCCTCGTTGCCTCGTTGCCTCGTTGCCTCGTTGCCTCGTTGCCTCGTTGCCTCGTTGCCTCGTTGCCTCGTTGCCTCGTTGCCTCGTTGCCTCGTTGCCTCGTTGCCTCGTTGCCTCGTTGCCTCGTTGCCTCGTTGCCTCGTTGCCTCGTTGCCTCGTTGCCTCGTTGCCTCGTTGCCTCGTTGCCTCGTTGCCTCGTTGCCTCGTTGCCTCGTTGCCTCGTTGCCTCGTTGCCTCGTTGCCTCGTTGCCTCGTTGCCTCGTTGCCTCGTTGCCTCGTTGCCTCGTTGCCTCGTTGCCTCGTTCTCTCGTTCCCTCGTTCCCTCGTTCCCTCGTTCCCTGTTTTTTTCATTCCCTCGTTCTCTCGTTCCCTCGTTCCCTCGTTCCCTCGTTCCCTGTTTTTTTCATTCCCTCGTTCTCTCGTTCCCTCGTTCCCTCGTTCCCTCGTTCCCTGTTTTTTTCATTCCCTCGTTCTCTCGTTCCCTCGTTCCCTCGTTCCCTCGTTCCCTCGTTCCCTCGTTCCCTCGTTCCCTCGTTCCCTCGTTCCCTCGTTCCCTCGTTCTCTCGTTCCCTCGTTCCCTCGTTCCCTCGTTCCCTCGTTCCCTCGTTCTCTCGTTCTCTCGTTCCCTCGTTCCCTCGTTCCCTCGTTCCCTCGTTCCCTCGTTCCCTCGTTCCCTCGTTCCCTCGTTCCCTCGTTCCCTCGTTCCCTCGTTCCCTCGTTCCCTCGTTCCCTCGTTCCCTCGTTCCCTCGTTCCCTCGTTCCCTCGTTCCCTCGTTCCCTCGTTCCCTCGTTCCCTCGTTGCAAGGTTTTTTCGTTTCCTCGTTCCCCCGTTCTCTGGTTCCCTTGTTCTCTCGTTCACTCGTTCCCTCTCTCCGTCTCTCTCTCTTTTCCTTGTTGCCTGGTTAACTCGTTGCTTCGTTGCTTCGTTTCCTCGTTTCCTCGTTGATTCGTTGCCTCGTTAACTCGTTGCATCGTTGCCTTGGTGTCTCCCTGGCTCCCTTCCATTGATCCCTCGCTCCCTGGTTTCACTTTCTTCGGGCTTCCTCGATTTTTGTCTTTGCCTAATTACTCCTTTATCCATCGTACTTGTTGAGTTTGTTTTGGTTTTACTTTTTATTCAATCGCTCGTTAATCGAATTCTTTCTAATTATCTGTAATATTTGGTCAATTAACTACTGTAAATGCTTCCATCCAAAGAAGTCCTCTTCTACCTTTTCTTTTTCTCGTTTATTTTTATCTATTTTTTTTTATTTATTCCAGCGTTTCTCTACTCCTCCAAACATATTTGTAACAGCTGGTCACCAAATTCCCAAGAGACCACAGGATGCCATGGTTGTGTGGGTGGAGGAGTTAAGGGTAGGCAATTTTAAAATTTGCCTCCGAGGAGCCAAGATTTTCGATGGACCTCATAAAAACATCAAAATAGTGAGTGAGCTAGATATTAATTCTCTTTTACTGGATAATTCTTAGTATCTGTCAATCAACAAGATCACCTTTTCTCTCCCAAATAACAGATCTAGGCAAAAAGGAAAACGATATGTAGTTGTCGTCAAAACCAAAACATCCCGGTTTATTTTCAATTTTCATGCTGTTGAAGATGTTGCTTATTTTGTTGTTTATTTTTTCACCAAATATATTAGACCTGGGAGGCGCGGTGGCCTCATGGTTAGTGCCCTCGTCTCCGGATCGAGCGGTCCGGGTTCGAGCCCTGGCCGGGGACATTGTTGTGTTCTTGGGCAAGACACTTTACCCTCACAGTGCCTCACTCCACCCAGGTGTATAAATGGGTACCGGCGAACTTAATGCTGGGGGTAACCCTGCGATGGACTAGCATCCCATCCAGGGGGGAGTAGAAATACTCCTAGTCGCTTCATACTACAGAAACCGGGATAAGCTCCGGCCCGATGGGCCACTTGGCTCGCATGCAGACTTTACCTTTACCTTTACATTTTAAAAATTTTAAAAAAAGCCAAAAGGAAACAAAACACAAAAAAAATATTTATATGCACTTATACTGAAATTCCCTGTGTTCATAATTTCTTTGTTGGCCCTATTGCCTAACACTTCTAAACTTTGAAGAACTTTAATTTTCACTGATTTATTTTGTTATTTAGCAATTACTGAATTATTTCTCATTACTTGATTCCAAATTCTACTGCAGAATTGGATGGCATTCACGAATCTGAGAGTTGACAATTTTACCATAACTGACAGCCTCGTGTTCACCAATACAAACTTACCATCTCATCAAGATAACTACGCTTTCTGTCAAGTAAGGATTAACTAAATAATGTTACCGATACTCTTATAGGGGATGGGAAGAGCAACAGCAAAACAACAATAAGCTTCCATGGAAAGTGGTCAGTTGCGACAATTAATTTTCATTTTCCCTTTTTCAAGTCAACGTTGTGCTGATGTTTGAACCAAACAGAATCATCTATTATTGCAACAATGTGGCGAGCAAATAGTTTCCAAAGTCTTGCCTTCCTGTGCAACGTTCTCCTATAGAGAGGTTTCTCTGATAGATTGACTTAAAATCGACAGTGGTAGAAAGTCCATCACTTATCAGACATGTCCAATTTGTATTTTGTTTCCACTATAAAAGACTCCCTTGGTTGTAGAACAGAACAATATTTATAGTACTATTTCCTTTAAAACTGCAGACAATAAACTTCACAGAGCCATTTTATGCTCCACCAGTTGTGTTGGTGACGCCAAAGCGCAGTGACAACAATAACAATTCTCATCTGTCTGGGTCACATTGTAATGCCGTTACTGCTTGGGTTGAGGTAAGCAATACGTTGCAAGATAATTGGGCACACTTTCTGCAATGGAGAGGACTTAACACCGTTTATTTTCTATGGTTTGTAATTAAGATTTTTATTATTATTATTATTTTATTTTATTATTATTATTTTATTATTATTATTATTATTATTATTGTTATTATATTTTTTTGCTTTTTTTTTGGGAGGCATTAAATCAGTCCGTAGTCATTACTGGCCCTAGTATTAATCAATCAAAGCACAAATCATATGATAAAATTCTTTCGACCCTCCTTTTGTGATATTCGAGAATCTTTGAATCTGAGTGGACTAACAAAGGGTAGAAACGCTCGCTATAATTTTACCTTTATTATGCAGCATACATCTACAACTGAGGCACAGATGTGTGTGAAGAATTACAACAGTGACGCCAACAACAAAGATGTTATCACTGTGGACTACATGATCACTGGAGGTAGGCAGTCAACAACATTCCATCTGCATACAGTTAAGAATGCCAAACTAAGGTTTGAGAATGAAAGTTAACGTCTTTAACAAGCGAAGAAAAATTGCACGCAAACTTTGTAATAAAAGGTTGAAAAAAAAAACAGTTAATACTATTTCTCTTTTAAGTATAATTTATTTGCACATATAACTTGAAACAACCTAGAAACGTCAGCGTTTTATTTTATTTTATTTTTATTTTTTTGGCAGACTTGGATCCCTGTATCAATGTGACATGCCATTATCACTGTCTGTGTAAAGCGTTTGGACCTCTTGATGCTCGCTGCGTTGCTGAGGACAGTTGTCCATCGTACCAAGAACCCGTCTGTTCATCAAATGGCACAACATACGACAATGAGTGTTTTTTTCGACAGGAAATGTGTCTTCTGCAATTGAACTTTTCCGTTCAACACCCTGGTAGTTGTGAAGGTCAGAATTTAATACTTTTATTGGTTTTAAAATGAACCTTTTGACGACATCGATGATCAAAACGATAATGATGAGGATGCCATTGACTTGTGTACAACTAGTAAATTCAACCATTTCTTCTGACTAATGATTTTTCTTATTATGTTTTTAAGGATTCCCTTTCCAGCGAGGTCGCAGTCACATGCCACATATTCCTTCACTGGGATATTCGCATTGTGAAGTTATCCGCCTTAAACCTTATGTGTTCTATCCAGACAAACCACTTGAAGTTCAGATCACTGTCAATCATATTGACACTGGTGACAAGTCGTATGTGCATGATGCCGCTGTGTCGTGGATTGAAAATGTCAGTTATGATCGATTCACCACGTGTGTGATGGCGGCAGGCTACAATGAGCGGAAATCACATGCTAACGTGACAGTTGATTGGATGGGATACCAAGGGGCTCCGGTGGGTGGTGTTGCCGGGGAAGTACGAATATCACAATGGTGGACTGGAACGACTTGTAAAGCTATCAATTTTCCATCGGTTAGTCTTTTCTGTTTTAACTGACATTGCCCTAACTTCACTTTAGCCTACAATGTCACTGGACCAGTGAATACATTTCATTAATTCATTCTAGGCTGCAGAAAGTCTTTATTACTGGCTAGGAATCTTGGTTTCTCCTTTTTTCTAGATATTAGGTTGCTGAACCACTTATTCTGTTGTTATTTCAAACTTTTTTAAACGAAACAAAGAATGTCCTGATTTTTGTTTGTTTGCTTTATTAATTCCTTTTGTTTGTTTTCCATGCAGGGGAAGTTTTCAGTGATACCCTCAGTATTTGTAACTGCTGCGCATCATCATGCCGGACTTAAGCGTGACGCTGCCAGCGTGTGGGTTGAAGACGTCACGCAATCTTCATTCAAAGTTTGTTTGAGAGAGCTGCAGAACTACGCAGGATCGCACGAAGATGTTCATGTTGTAAGTGTCACAGCTTCCACCAAACGGGACCTATATAGAACTGGGCCACAAGAATATGCCTTTATATATTTAGAGAAAATTCGGGCTGGCTGAGTTGCAATCTGTGGTAGAGTTTACTTTATGGAACGCTTTGCAATCAAAATGTATATTTTAGTTAAATACGGTTATAGCAATGCAGTTATTCACCCTTTTTTTTTTTTTTTTTTTTTTTTTTTTTTTAGATTTGCTCATAACTGTAAACTTTTTCTTTTCTCTTTCATAGAAATGGTTGGCGTTTTCCTCTCTCCACAAGCCTCTTTTCAAAGAGCATAGTTCAGTCTATTTTGCTAACGCCCAGCATCCTCCTGCTGATTACAACAATGCTTTCTGCAAGGTCAGTATCAGAGTCTTTTTAACAAGGAACATCTGCATTTTGCTGATTAAATTGTTCAAAGTTAATCTAAGTGTTTGCCTGAAACTATGTACCAGTGAACCTGCATTGGCAACTAACTCCAAAGGTTTGTTATTGGATGCAATGACAAATGTAATGAGAATATTTAATGTTTCTGTAGGATATTCGCTTTGCTAGGAAGTATAACAGCACCCCTAACGTATTTGTTTCCGCGAACCATTCAACTAGCGGTGGAAATCAACAACCAGTACACAATGGAATAACCGCTTGGGTAGAGGTAGGATGAAGGCCTTATATTTACACTCCGCTGTTTATGGAAATAGGTTTATAGCAAAATTAGAGTGCGCATGCAACTTAATAATTAAAAGTTCCACCAAATTTTACGGATTATGTTATTGGCACCCACTGGCTCTTCTTGGAAACAACGTGAAAAAATTCCTACGTAAATGAGGAAATTAATTAGTTCCACCTAAATAGCATATAAAGCTCAAGACTACACGACAACACATACCCTATTGCGCACCAAAATGGTCAAAATGCATTCAGGTCTTTTTAAGACCAAATGGTTTAGACAAATACTCTTAAGGGTTGCATACACCTTAAGGTGAATAACTTATGCATGTAAGAATAAGAGTCTGTAGTTGGTGGGAGGGCGGTGGGGAGGGGGGGGGGGGGGTTAAAAGAAAAACTGCACTGTGTGTTGCACCCTTCATACTTAAGGCACTTGTCTGACATGTCAAAGCTTTATTTGAGCGAGTTATGAGTTTTGGAATTTTTTGCCGTGGTTTAATAAATTATATACTAGAAATATGCTAGTAACCATTGTGAAGTAATGCCCATTTTAATTTCACTCTTGGACACTACTGATCTTGTTTTACTCTTTCTTGTAGTACATCAACAGGACCGGTGTCCGAGTTTGTTTAAAGGAATTGTACGCGAAAAAGTACGATTCTCTGTCCATCTCATACGCTGTTCTGTCAGGTAGAGAAACACAAATGTCTTGATGGTTTTAGTTTTTCCTTTAGCAGCGATGTATGAGTTGTGGTCTCACGTTGTTTCAAGGTCAGATATTTATCTTAAAAAAGAAAAATGCAACCAAATTTTTGGTGAGAGGGGCAAAACATGTTAAAATGGAAGCCTGGCCGTGTAATACAAACAGATAGGTGTCTCTGAAAACACAACTACAGGGCAATCACTTTATTGGCCTCTCTTACCTGTGGTGTATTTCTTGCTATCTACAGACATTTGTCAGCCAGGGTGGACCTACTTTGATGGTTATTGCTACTTCACGAGTCCCGCATGCGCTTCGTGGCTGACCGCTGAGTCAAACTGTTCTGCGATGGACTCTGATCTGGTAACTGTACACAACCAGGAGGAGAATGTGTTTATTCAGCACCGTCATGAGGGCGATAAGTCCTGGATAGGGCTGAATGACCGCAGTGTTGAAGGCTCTTTTGTTTGGACAAACAAAGAAATTAGCAGTTTTAGGTTCTGGGCTCCAAAGCAACCAAACGACTGGAACAACGAAGATTGCGTGCACACTTTAGGAACGAGGCATGGATACACTTGGAATGACGTACCCTGCAATAAATGCTTCAACTTTACTTGCTTTACAGGTGAGAAATCTATTGTTCGCATAATCGATCGCCATTTATTAACTGATTTATTGGTAGGCCGATTGATTAAGGTATGTTTATTAAGTAAGTTTTTGCTGGGAAAGTTTATTGTTAACAGCACTTTTGAGGTAGAGAGAAATAGTTCCGAACAATAACAATTTCCATTAAAAAAAAAACAAAAAACAAAAAAAGAAAACAAAAAACGCGCATTTAGGGCGGACAAGACTGTGTGCACACCCTAGGAGCGAGGCATGGATACACTTGGAAGGACGTGCCATGCAATAAGTGCTTGAACATTACTTGTTTTACAGATGCCGTTGATCGATCGTGATTTATTAACTGATTGACCGGTGGATTGAGTGACCAAGATACGCGTATGGATTTAGTTTTGCGGAGAAAACGCACTGTTAACAGCGCTTTTGAGAAAGAGAGTAGCAGCCGCAAAGAATAATTTCAAAAAAAAAAAAAAAAAAGACAAAGATATGCGCCTAAAGATCAGGAAATCTTACAGATTTAGGCTTAATAGACTACATGTAGGTTGCTCAATGTTGTGTTAAATTGTTGCAGACCTGGATGAGTGTAATACTCATACTCATAACTGCGACATCAATGCGGATTGTGCGAATACTGTGGGCTCGTATTCCTGTACGTGTAAAGTTGGATATACTGGAAACGGACAAAACTGCAATGGTGAGTCAAAAAAACCAACAAGCCAGGGAACAAACAAATTAAACGCACTTGGAAATTAACGAAGAAAACAAATTGATGTTTTTTGATTACCGCTTAGAGCAACTCAACCTCGAGATTTCTACATTTTCACACTACTTTAGATGATTTAGTACACAGCAGCATTGGTTAGCTACCTGTGTAAATAAATCTAAAAATGTTCAATCATTGTTTAAGGTGCTTTGTCTTCCTTTTATATAACTGTTAACAGGTTACCATGATAGCAAAGAAAACAACCTTTTCAAACACGCTTTATTTTAGCTTTAAGGGCCCACAACTCCAGAATTAACTTGGTGAACTCAATTTTTGTTATCGTGGAAGTGCAATAGGCTCGTTTTGCAAAGTTTGAAAAAATGGTATGGAAGGAATCCAGGGCCATGGTTAATTGTCAAAAATTTGACATGGCTCTTGACCTGCCCTACATAATGATCCACGTAGTTTCAAAGCGTGCTTATCACAATCGGAAGATAAAAAAAAAAATGGGAGTCACTGAGGAATTATAGAAAAACCATGGGTGGTCCAAATCGGTTGTATTGTTATGGTAATCCATTATGCTATGAGAATGAGCAAAATCTGTCCATCGATGATAAGGCATCTTTGTGACACCAATATTGAAACATCAATTGATATAGAGTGTTAGCATTGAACCGTAAAAAAGTGTAATTGTTTGAAAATGATTGAAACTGTTGACAGTTTCTCCATAATCGTGGTTGGTTTTTTTTTTTTTTTTTTTGTCCAATTGTTACGTTTACTCCGGCGACTTCCTAACTTTTGCGCGAAATTCCTCCTTAAACTTTGTTTTAGACGTAGACGAATGCTCTTCAAACTCACATAGCTGTGACGTGAATGCTGTCTGTAGTAACACTCCAGGATCTTACACTTGCGCCTGTAAAGCTGGATATTCTGGGGATGGCAAAACTTGCAGTGGTACGTCAGTATCGTCATAAATTTCAAAAATATTTCTGTTCTCAGCTTGACTGAGTCGTCGTAATGTACAAAATGACAAGAACTTTTAAACTGACATGATTCGCTTATGTATCTTATAATAGAAATAGACGAGTGTTCTACCAACTCTCACAGCTGTGATGTCAATGCTGTCTGTAGTAACACTCCAGGATCTTACAATTGCTCATGTAAAGCTGGATATTCTGGAGATGGCAAAAGTTGTACTGGTGAGTTAATTGTTTAATAGATATTAGAGAATTAACTTTCAGCACCAACGACCTCCCGAGAATGTTAGCTTATCCACGTTACAAATTGACAGTTAAATAGTTAAGTCTACTTCGTTTTCCAGACAAATCACAGAGCTAAAGGCTATAAGAAAAAGTTGCAGGGTTTTAACAAGTTCAATTACAGAGCATGATGTTGAAAGATGATGATTCCGACCCTATGAAATAACGCATTTGAATATCCACGAGTTTTAAATGCTTAAAACAAGATTCGCGACAGGCTTTTGAACGTCTCACTAGGTGCAATGCATCATTATAGGTTTAACTGTAACACGGTGATAACGAATAATTATATAAGTACTTTTTACATTAAGATCGTTTTGGTGTTTCCAAGGAGTAAATTTTCTCGCGCGTGTGAAATGCTCAAGTCATTTTCAAATTGTCAAAATCATCAAATCATCAAATCATCAGTAAAATCAAGTCATCCTACAAATCGCAGGTGTTCAAAGGATGGATAACGCTATCCAGAGGACAACTGCAATCCAGAGAATGAAGTGTTGTCAAAACAAAGTTAGTGATTAGATTCATGTACAGCTAATTAAGTGAGGTGATTTATCCGGTGGATTGCGTTATCCGCCAGTTGAACAACTGGCATGTGTTTAGGAATTGCTGGTTTTCAGTGTCACGCAATTCAAAATAGATCAAAATAAAAATCAAAACCGGTCAATAGATAAAGTCCAGAATCTGGGAAATGAAAGAAGGTAAATATGCAAAGACTCTCGCCAAAATTCTGGTCACGGCAATTTTTCTTATGCGAGATATGCGAAGAAATTTTTTCCCCAAATTTATAGAGATTTGTATGGAGACGCCATGCTGGTGCCCATCCGTATGGGCACCAACATGGCGGCCGGAAACAACAGAAACATCTGTCACTGAGTTTTGCTACAAAAGCATGCATTTATCCCTCGAGGAACTCTAAAACATTAAAATAATACTTTCTCTAAGACATGAACTGTTCAGATAGCCAAGTTCCCCGAAATAAGTCACATTTTTAACCATCATGACAGCTCTCTAGGCCGTCATGTAAATGCCGCGTCACGCAAAAGCTTAGAAATTCAAGGGTAGTGTATCACAAAACCAAGAACCCATTCGGAGCGAAAATCTGTATGAATATTAGTTTTCAGCTGCTCTTATACACCATTAAAGTAAAATCTCAGGAAGATCAATAGTTTTGTAGTTCGAATTTTAGTGACGTCAAGTGAAAACCAGCTATTCATATGTGGCCACCACGAAATCGCTCAATAGTCGGATTACCTTCCTCACTTTCTATAACGTCATTTGTTCCAATTTTCTATGCCAAGGGTAATACCTCACTTGAGGAAATAGAAAAAAACAAAACAAAACAAAACAAACCAAAACAAAATAAACAAACAAACAAAAAGTTACTAACACGAGCCTCACAACTTTTCTTTTTTAACGCTTATAGATATCGATGAGTGCGTCAGCGGTGTGCACGATTGCCACAATTCAGCTTCATGTACAAACACTGTTGGATCCTTCAGCTGTTCGTGTAACCATCCTTATACTGGAGATGGAAAAACGTGCAGGCATCCCGTGGCAGGTAAATATGCCGCATTCATATTGTGTTGCTGTACAATACTTGGAATGCCGTAACTCTGCGATATAGTGAAGCGCAATACATTTTATTTCATGTTACAAAATGATGTTTGTCAAATTTGATTTCCATTACCAAAATATCTTAAGTGAAGAAATAGGAGATACATTTTAAAATTATTTAAATAGCCTGAATTCACCAAGATTGACTTTCGAAAGTTTTTTAGAGTTTGCAGATAAAAAATCAAACAAACAAACAAAATTAAATCAAGTTTTCTATGCCTATCCATGAAAGCATGCACAGGTGACCATAAACTCCTACCTATTGGAGATGACACAACAGAATACAAATTTGGCTTTAATATACCGATTCATGTTCTAGAAATTCAGAATTGACACTTCCTTTTTCACTGTTTATTGCAATTGTTCTTGATTTTCCCTTCCTTGGGAAAGAAAATGCTGAAGTGGAGAATAACATTCGATCTTCACTTAAGAGTTCTGTGAATAAGAAACAATGAATGGCATTTTACCTATCATCGATATTTCTCTAAACAAACTTGCTTTGTCCAGTTTGCTATTGCTGCTCTTGGTCTTCTCTAGCCAAAGACTAGGTGCCTTTTAATTCGATGAAAGGACAAAAGACTAGACTAGAAACCAAAAGCAGGATACTGCTGGGAATTCGCACAAAGTAACATATCCAGAGTAATAATTTCCTATAGGGTCTATTCTTCTTTAAGTCACGTGGCGTTTTTGTGTGTTCGGTTTTCAATCTTAAGGGAAGGGGAGCAATCGCGCAGATCTAATACTTACTCGGCAGAAATGTGGCGCTTTCGTTAGGAGATCGCTATCAAGTTGTTTACCATTTCCAAAAAAAAACAAAAACAAAAACAAAAACAGCCAGAAGAAAAAAAAAAATAATAATAATAATATGTAATTTTGGTCTAAACAGAAATGGTAGGACTCTTTTAGCTTGCCCGACTGGGAAAAGTTTCGAAACGAAAGGAACGTCTAGAAGGTAGTCCAGAATTTTCAACCTAGTCGGAAAATGCGCTTCCGGTTTGCTTGTATCTACCAGCGTCAGACCTGTCGCTAGTCTCATCAGTTCTAGTCGTTCAGAGTAGTTTGCTGTATATGGACAAGCCAAATCGCATACGGGTTTTTCTTCGGGGGTACCTAATTACGCAGCCACGCTTCGGAGCTCAAATTGCATACCCTTTACTCATAACCAGGAATGCGACAAAAACAAATACCTCATTTCGCTTTCTGCTGCACTGGAATGTTACAAACAAATATGCCCTCGGTGTGCTCAAATTCGAGAAGTAGCGCGCATGCAACAGAATTCACTACACTAACGCAGTACACTACCCGTACCGCAGGCACATGTTTTATTGCGCTTGAATGAGCTCGGGCTGATAAACTATGGCGCGTTTAACTCCTTGGACATTTTATAAATGTTAATAGATATATACCTTCTGCTGCGCCTTACGCTTGGTGTGAACTGTACGAGGGACAAGTCCCTGCGACCAGTCTCTTCGTGTAAACTCTTCAGGGGACTTGTCGCAGGGACTAGTCCCCTTGTGTGCGCCGACCTTAAGGCAAGGTGCTGTATGATCTCACCCTTTGTTGACAGAGCAAGCAACACATGGATATTAAGAAATTACGAAAACTAAATAACAACAGAATGCGTGCATAAAAAAACACACAACATTTTGCCCATAGCATTGTTTGAATTGTTCCGTTTGTTTGTTATATATAGTTGTCAAACCCACATAGCTTTTTACACGAGATCCACGGTTAAACGTACTTTCGGTGTCTTCTCAAACTTACTCGCAGGAATGACCTCCTTAAATTGCTTTGTGACGATGTAATTCCAAATTGACGTCATTGTGAACTAATATCGCCAAATCGAAGTTTAGCTTTGTTAACAGATAAAAATCTTTGTTTCTCAGAATGTCAAAACTATCAATCTTTGACCAGTGGTGACAGGAAGGTGACCTACACCTACCACAGCATCTCATGTGACAGAAGACTTGGTCCTGGTTGGTTCCGTTTCCAAGCAGCTGCGGGATCTAGAATGCCTACTTCATGTCCACCTAAATACAGGTGTAACGCTCAGGCAACCGGCTGGTTAAATGGTGGTCATCCTACAGTGGCTGATGGCAAAGTCACCAGGCAGGTCTGCTTTCACTGGGCTTCAGGCTGGCATTCTAGCTGTTGTTACTGGTCCAGAAACATTCAAGTGAGAAACTGCGGTTCTTTCTATGTGTATTACTTCAACGGTACACCAGGCTGTCATCTGCGCTATTGTGGCACTGACTAAGTCAAAAAATATAGTTATTACATGTACGTAGTGAGTAAACCTCAAATTTTTAACCAAAAAAAGCAAGACGATTAGAAGTGATTCAGAAACGTCGATACTTCAATTCTGTCCACCTCTGCACTGAAAAAAAGAAAGTTTCTCTATCTTTATCTAGTTTAACGTGGTACACATTGCTTATCACATTGATTATACCTGTACTAGAGTAAATACTAGTAAAATTAGATGTTATACAGCTAAAAATCATAATTTTCAGTTTTTCTCATATGGAATATGGAATATAGTTAATCCATGACATGGTTTTTTTAAGGTTTACTGAAGGCATATAATCAGTTCAGAAGTAGTTACTTGAGTTTAAAAACAAAACAAAACAAAACAAAAAAAGAAATAGAAGGTAGTTAATCATCAGTCTACTGGGCACCATATTTCGTATACGTGTTTTTTTTCTTCGGAGTGATGATTCACAAGTTAAAATATAGGGAGAGCTAAACATCTGGAACAGCATAGAAAATTGATTAAGAGAATCGCAGGCCACAACGCTAATGGTACCTACTGATTTGAAGTTTCTATTGAACGATCTTCTCCGTATTCCCACGAAGTATCACTCGGATTACACGTTTCTCGACTCTCTCCCTCCACGACACAAAAAGCAACAGGGGACGAGTCAGTTCTTCTTCCGTATTCTGTATCGAGGAGACTTGAGATGAAATTCAGCATTGCTTTACTTTTACTGTGACACAATACCATACTACACTGGTCATATGCATGTTCCCGCCGCTTTTCTTTAGTCGGTGTGCCCAGATTGAGTCCGCGGTTCACAGTCATGAAATAAAAATAGCTTCATGTGATTAAATAGTGGCCGATGAAAAGAGTGACTAGGGTTACTACTGTAGAGAACATTAAAGAACAAAACTTGGTAATATCGCTAGAAAGTAAAGACGAATTTGTTGTAAGATTTATAGCGTTATTGAAATATCGATTGAGTAACTTAATTAAAGAAGTTATTCAGAAAACTGTAAGTTTGTCTATTTTTTTTTTTTTTTTTTTTTTTGGTGATGGTGGAAACAGACCACAGGTTAGAGGGTGGTAAAGGGTATTTTCGTGATTCGCGAATGGCGTAATTTGTTTCCCGTGAAATGTTTTCTTCTTGTGAATCGTGATTTCATTAGAAGCCGTGAACCGTAATTTTTCAAAACAATTCTCCGTGAATTGAGAAAGAAGTATTTAATTCGTCGTGAACTGTGATTCTGGTTGTGTCTTCTATTATTTTCGACCGTAATTAACAATGTTGCGACGCCGTGACAGGACAATCATCCACCTTCGTGTTCTTGCTCGAATTTCTTGTTGCTGCGCGTATAACAAGAAGTGGGCGGATGATAAAGAAATCTAAATAACAAGGCTGAGTCCTTGGGAGTTTTGCAAAAATACCATTTTTTTTTTTAGTAAAACGTGAAATGCCGATCTCATTTCCCGTGAATTATGAAAGGACCAATTTATTTTCCGTGAAACGTGATCTTGACTCCCCCCGCCCCCCTCCAGCCACCCCACCCCTCTTTACCACTCTCAGTTTAATTAGCCGTCTACCTAGTAATGGGCCAGGGAATCGCAATGGCCTCATGGTTAGTGCGCTCATCTCTGTATCGAGCGGTCCGGGTCCGAGCGCAGGCCGGGGACATTGTGGTGTGTTCATGGACAAGACCCTTTACTCTCGCACTGCCTCTTTACACCCAGGTGTATAAATGGGCACCGGCTAAATTAAGCTCGGGGTAGCCCTGCGATGGACTATCATCTTATCCAGGGGGAGTAGAAATTCTCTTATAGTGGCTTCATGTTACAAAAACAGGGATAAGCTCCAGCATGATGGGCCACTTGGTTAGTATGCAGACTTTACCTTCACCTAGAAGTGGATGGACCAAAAGCACTGTCTGCCAAAAGTTTTCCTACATTTTGTTAGTTGTAGTTTTTTGTTTTGTTTTAACGCACCTATCGCAAATTGCAATATTACGTTACATGTTGTCTTATAATGTCTCCTGATAATCCGAACTGTCGTAAATTGTAATAACACTTTGTCTTGTTCTGTAATAAGTCTTTAATTAAGCTTTTACAGTTTTCTAGAAAGCTCCTTTTTCATCAAATAACACTGGTTCAGGAAATGTCACGGTGAAAAGTAAGTTTACTGCTGAGAGCAACGTAATGGGGGCATCTCGAAGTAGTTTATATGTTTGTTTTCTTTTTTTAACGACAACAACATTTGCCTTAGCAGCATAATTCTTTTGAATTCTCTTTGTAAGTAAAATCCTCGGTTAGTATTTTTGTCGTCTCAACACCCTTGCGCTAAAATTTTATTTAATCAACCGAAATTGCACGCAACTGGCCCGTATAAAAGAGTTTTGAACAAAACGGTTTTTTGATTACACATTGTGCTGCCTACGCGACTAGCCTGACATATTGAACTCTCGAATTGTTTCCTTTGGTCGCTTTAAGCCAGTGGGAAATTTTCATGCTGATAACGGAACTACCAATAATTTTTGTGGACCTCTCGTACAGCCAAAACGTTCGACTAGTACACGCGCGTGAACTCAAACTCGTTTCCTATTGTTACTCGAGCGCCTGTTTATAATAGGCTAACATAATGGTGCAAGGTGATTATTGCTAATAGCTCATTCAATGTGAATCGATTACCTAGGAGGAAGTTGATCAGAATGAGCTTTGAAAAGAAATAAAACTACAGTAGTATATAATTACGATTTATTATATAAACACGAGTGTTTTACTGGAAAATAAACCACTCGCAAAATTCAAAGTACATTCCAGATCAAAGTGGCGTATTTTCCATATCCTTGCTTGTGGGGACATTAATGACGTCATTTTTCGCTTTTTCACGGTTGTTTGTACAAACAGTCAGTTTGTCTAATAAAAAGAAAATTACATGGTTGCTAGAAGATGTGAATATTATT
Organism: Orbicella faveolata; assembly: GCF_042242905.1. Lineage (NCBI taxonomy): Eukaryota > Metazoa > Cnidaria > Anthozoa > Scleractinia > Merulinidae > Orbicella > Orbicella faveolata. The sequence goes on along the minus strand of NW_028301563.1, from coordinate 8,650,669 downwards.
CTGTCGTGTTAAAAACAAGAAGAGCGAACTATACGAAAGAAATACAAAAGAAAAAGAAAATTTATTTCGCATGTATTTCATTTAAAAAAACTACGTAAAAAAGATAATTACATGCAAAGGCTAGATATTGAGAGACGGTTTCGTTTCTCAGTGACCTCAGTGGCGTTTCAAAACATTTCTGTCATTTACGTTCTTAATTTGAAAAAGTGGAGCGAGTTTTTTTTAATCCAATTGTGCAGCGTTGCAATGCAAAACTAATTTCTTCACGACACTCACCTGAAAACCACTCTTAAAGATGCTAACAGCTGACTTAACTATTTTATTTTAACTGTAGATCACGGATCGCTTCAGAAACAAATTTCTTTAGCTATAAACAATGGAAACCTGTCAAGAAATCCGTCACGGGCAAATCGAAGTGGTGACGGCGCAGCGACGAAAATTGAAGTCCAGTCATGCAGTAATAGTGTATTTGAACTGAAACAGCGATAGATCAAAACTTATTTGTAAGATGCAGGTTAAATTCAGGCGAGGAAACGTATGACATTGAAGTTCGGTCTTATGACACAAATTCTCAATGGCCAATTCCTTCTACGAGAAGCGTCTGCAGGGGATATGGTAGTGCAGTATTTATCAAAACAGATATCCAGTCCAAGCTGATGAATACAACTACCACGATTCCCAGCAGGCGCATCTTAAAGAGGGATTTGGCTATTACTTATGTTCCGTTTAGAAGTGAGGGGATGGATACTCTTGATGGGACTGGGGGTGTGTATCCACCAGAATACCTCTCCCACTTGAGAACAAAATATGCTCCTTTTTTTCAGACCTCACCCATTTTTTTTTCTTTTTTTATTTATTTTTTTGCACCTATTTCGATCGGTAGGTTTTGCAGATCTCAGAGCCCAACAATCAGTTAAATACGCATCAACTGGCAAGTGAATTTCTACTAATTCTCAGCTACAAGGTAAAATCCTTCACAAACCCTTCTAAAAATTAGAACGGCTATTCGTGGTTGTGACGTCAACACTCAGGATTTACTTGTTTCGTTTATTACTGCGAGGAATGTCTTGTTACATAATGTCATAGTCGCTATGTTAGGTGGTGTTCCCAAGCAATGATATAATGATTTGTTCTTGCCTTGTTTTCGGCCCTGTTCTTCACCGAAAGAGGAGGAAATCATCTAATACGCCGCTTCCGAGTTGCCTTTTAATTTGCCTCTGTGTCAAAACGAGCAGCTACGAGCCTTCGGGCGAAACCATTCATATGGAAATGTGTTCCGCCTACAAGTTCATTTCCATGCAAATCAAACTCATTTCCATGTGAAAAATTTTGCACCAGGACTCGTTTTGAAGGTAACTCGGAAATGGTCTTTTAGTTCATGTTCATTGCGTTTTCTTGTCATCTAAAGTTTGCTATTGAACGGGACGTCCAATATGGCTTACATGAGTTCTCTAAAACAGAGTGGCTGCAGTACCTTTATCACAGTATTTGCAGCTAATTAAGCTATAAGATGGTATTCGTAGTTTAATTTCTCAGCGATAATAATACAGTCGAACCCCTGTTAAGCGGCCACCTATTAAACGGCCCCCCCTATTAAACGGCCAGTAACCATAGTGTCGATAAGGGCTTTTCTACTGCCCCCTTTAAGCGGCCACTAATCCATTTCACGAAGTTAGACGTTTAATAGGGGTTGAACTGTACTAGTTAACTTTCCGACATTCTACAAGGAGAGAACCCAGGGAGAAGTAAAAAATGACAAGGATAATCGTAAAGAGTTGTGATCAACAAATCCTAATTGTTGCAATTAACTCCAAGTAAAAACATTCGTTTTTGAGGGCGTGGTTCAGATTCAGTTTACCCTTTAATATTTTATTTATTTACTAATTATTTACCGTTTACTAGAATGTTCTAAACTTTAGATGTCATTACAGACGATACCTTCGAATTTCATGCTCTCTGACAAGTTTTTCCTAAAAGGTACCCAAATATCTGTAAGGATGATCACCTTGGTCGCCTTTATCTCGGAGTTCTCACCCCTAAGAAATCAGCGGTGATAAGAAAGGCTTCCATTTTTTGAGGCAGGCAATTGTTATTTAATTCACTGCTTGTGTTCGTTGAGGTAACCAATAAAGTTAAAATCCTCAATGCGCCCAGTAAACCTGTATAACTGCTTAACAATTTCTAACATCCAACGCGATTGGCTGGATTTCGCTCGAGGGTGCTCTGTTTTGGCAGCGCGGTCACGAGGGAGAATTCCCACTGAAATATAAACTGCGGCTTGGCAGCTCTCGCGAGATACTCCGCGGCTGAAACAAGGCACTTGCAACAGGGCTCTTGCAACAATGATTGCGCAAAAAGATCCGAAAACAAGAGAGACTGATCAGAGGTTAGGTTGGGTGGGTGCATCGATCAGTCCATATCGGACAAATCACTGGGAAGTTTACACACAAAGTAAATTATATTGTCTTGAAAACGAATTTCTTTCAAATTTTCGCTCCATTCGCGACGAAACTCTTGATCGGTCTCGTATCGTGAAATGGTTAGTTGCTAAGCATGGTGGTTTGCCCCTCTAAATCAATTTCGGGATCGTTTCCTCGATACAAAGAATATTCGTGCATTTGTCCAGAAAGTTTTTTTTTTAAATTAGCTTCTGCATGGCTTTTAGTCTAACTTTTTTGTTTTTTCTTCTTTATTTATTTATTAACACACAAGAAAACAGTTTGTTGTCTAATCACTCTGCAGTGCAACGAAAACAAAATAATGTCTAACTTAGTACAAGTAAGAAGACACCAGCTGCATAGGTGGGGGTGGGGGGGGGGGTGCATCTCGTTTATTGATAAAAAATAAACATAAGTGGCCCCAGGATGGTTATAAATACAGCAAATGTACTAAACAAAAACACAGAAACTTTACAAAAACAAAATTTCTAGAATTAAGCGATCAAAAGCGATGAGGCCGTCGAGTGACAACTCCTAACAGACAAACTCCTTAAATATTCGCTTCTTAGCATAATAATGTAACCTGCATACCAACGAATCTACATACCAGCACACACCTATCTTACAGTAACAACGTGAAAAACTATAGGCTGAAACTACTTACAATACAAACTACTACAAACTAAAGGACAATTTGATTTCTATCATTACTTACAATATTTAACCTGCTTGCTTACGAAACTAATGCTAATTCAATAAATTCTTAATAATACACGGCATACAAAAATTTATTTATCACCTTGTTAAAGCACAAACCAAAAAAATAATTTACAAACGCACCACTAATGTAAATACTAAACATAACGCGCACAAACAATTAGCACTAAAAACTGAAGAAAATTATATTACATCGCTAAAGTTTTTAGCTATAGGCTGCAGCACACAGAAGGACAAAAAATAATTACAACATGAAATACAGAAATTCAAAGAAATAACAAACATGGCACCACGGCCTCTTTCATTATTGGGAATACTAGAACAGGCATTGTAACATTTGTGCAAAAAGTACAAAAGGAAAAAAACTTAACCGTTTGCGCATCGCAAATGCAGAGAGTGGTCCACTTAGCTTCGTATTTTATGCAGTTAGAGTTTTTAATGGCCGTTTGTCGTCCACGTTTGTCGTTTGACACATTCGGAACATCGAGAAAAACCTGCCTGGTTTTCCCGCGCTGAGCATTTTAACGCAGCTCGACATTCTATTGACGATTTCCTTGTTCGTGGAATTTTGCTCTGCGGCTAGCCTGCGTAGCTTGGCGGTTTAAGCAATTTCTTTTAAGCAATTTGAGCGCGAGCGCACAAAGCGGCGAAGCCGGGAGGAACCGCCTGCCCGGATTACCCGCAGTTTTTGTTGCCGCCCCCTATTACATTTTTGACAACTCGATGACAGGTCTTGTGAGTCGTATTAACACGGATGATTAGAACATAGACCGTATTAAATAAGAAACTTCCAGCTGACTTGGCAGGGAAAAGTCACTGCGATACTGCAGAGTCTATCAAAACAAAACTATCTGATGCTTTCCGATGCTATGGCGATGCGGTGTTTGCTCGATGGCGGCAAAGGGCAAAGCCTGTCAAGGGAGGAATCGAGAGGATAATTGTAGACTTTGTTGTTGTCCGCTCAAGGTCAAATTCGGAGAATTTAAACATTTCCATTCAAAACCTTTTCAAGGTCTCTAAGCGTGAAGAATTTCAAATTGGCACTTCGTCGGAAATCTGAAATTGGTCTACAAATAGAAAGATCAGACACATCATCTGATCGTGTGCGCCATGCCTAAGTCGTAAAATAAGAAACGCTTTTGAACTTCATAATTTCATCTACTCGAACCTGCAGAAAGTGAAGCAAGCGGCGATCGAAGTCCTCAAGCAACAAAAAGGACAGAAAACATCAGACGACAATTCCATCGCTGTGAAGTTCAGCGATAATATTTCTGAAATTGGTCGTCGATGATGCTCTTTAACTGCAAAATAACAACGATGCTGGTTCTCGTAGACAACAATTCCTGTCCGGTGAGCGCAAACAGTGAAACACGGTAAAAATCATGCTTTGGCCAAGAACGGCCATCACATCTCTCCCATGAGGCAAATTGTTTACGGCTGTTCTTTGCTCGTGTTTGGCAGTTAACAATTTCGTGTTTCGCGATATTCGCGAAGAATATTCAGGCGCGAAAACGCTTTCGACAACGCTCTCTCGATAATTTTCTGTTTACACGCCAAAGATCTGCGTTGTAATCAGTGTTGTTCCTTGAAGCTGTCCCTTGGGAGAAAGTTTTAATTGATTGGTTAGCCTTCTGATCCAATGGCAATGGCCACTACGCCAGCGTACTTGACTAACAAAAAATGCTGGTCATCCGTGCAGGCGGTTTCTCGGTTGTCTCTTTCCCAGGCTCCTTGCGGCTTCGCCGCGCGTTATCGCGGCTTCACCGCTTTCTTAGCGGGCTCGAATTACTTAAAAACGTCAAGCTACGCAGTCTACTCTACGGCGTGAACTCCCAACGGAAGCAGCTGGAGATGCGCCTGATTTTCAAACTCGACAACAGTCATCCGCGTGGCCTAAATTCCGACTTCTGTTTCCTTTATATAAGCCCCGCGCACGCACTGTACTTTTTTAATTTGAATTTCAGATCCCTGGCGTATACAAGCGTTGCACATGGTTTTCCACTGATGGAGGGCCAAGCCCGAAACGTCTGGAAACTTCACCCGAAATATGGCACTTTTATTCATGATTATTCTTACTGAACACTTACATGGAAGTCTTTTCCCAAGGCCACGCAGCTGACGGACATTTTTCGGTAAATCCTTGATTTATATTCTTCACAAAGTAACAAAATTGCCTACCGAGGTTGGCGGCAGAAAAGTACCAGAACTACGTAAACCATGCTGCTTTCTTAGACCAAGGACAATCTTTACAGAATGCATCAATTCATTGATACAAAATGCAGTTAAGAAAGGATTGACGACCGAATTAAGAAAAAGAAATACTGATAGTGACTCTCTGAGCGCCAACAACCACTTTTCACCACGGAAAACATCACAGTTTGCTTCCAAAAGAATTGCTACAAAATATGGGATGATTGAGATAATTAGGAAAAGTAAAATGAGAAACGAAGTTGTAGCAATTTTTCGTTCCATTTGGGCAGTTTTTAATCGTCTCCTATCGAGAAGTGTTGGGTTGCTGGGCATGGATGTTTGCCTTTGAAAATCAACTCGGGAGCGTTTTCTTAAAACGAAGAATATCCCCATGTAGGCTAAAATGGTCGTCACAAGAGGAAATGTCGTGTGCAAATGTATATCTATTAGAAGGTAAACATCAATTGGAATTCCAGTCAGTTGGATTGAGGCAAAAATCGATGAAAAAACCACTATGCTTGTGTTGCATAAAGCAAGTTTCCTTGGTTTTACTTTAGGAAGATAGAAATGACGAAACACAACAGCCACGAAGCGATCCACTGACATCGCCGTCACCAACAGAATAGAACTGTTAACTCCAATGTAACCCAATATTCTAGCAATGTCGCCTTCTTGTGTGATTTTTTTATCACCAAAAGCGCACAAAAATCGAGTTATTGCTTCTGAGGAGCAAACCACGATTCCAACATATAGATCAACCGCTGACATCAACACCAAAACTATCGAGAACGTTTTCCTGAAGCAGCGAAGAGGATTTCTGTACAACGCGGTCAACACAATTGCATTAGGAACAGAAATGACTATTGACAGCAGCGCGAAAGGTATTCCAGTTCCAAGACACAGTGATTTCTCAAAGACTCTCTCCATTGCAAAGCTAAAAGGAAGGAGAATCTTTTGTTACTGAAACAGAAGAATACGATGGTGTAGTATCGTTGTTCGTCTTTGGATGGGAGCAAACACAAGGTTCTAGAAAAGTTCTGAATTTCCGTCATATTTTCATTTTATACCCTCTTCCCGTCACTACTAATCAAACAAAGAAAGAGCTTTGTTTTCCTGTATTTACTTTTCGTGCAATTAAATTAAACTGCAAATTTAACGAGTTAGCAATACTATTAAAATAACACCTGCCATGAAATAAAGATTGGTGCGTTAAAAACATATATATTTCCAAACTAAGTAGCGCCCTGAATAATCTAGACGCTGTGTTAGCTTGTTTTACAAGATTATCCCCGTATAATGAGACTATCTAGCCGGAAATAATTGTCCACTTTTCGGTTGCCTTATTAGCGAGATTACAAGTTCACCCAGTGTAAAACCAAACACCACAATTTAAAATGTAGTTTCTATAGCCATGGCCATTTTAAAGGAGAGAAAGATAGAAACCAAACACATGAAGACTTACTGCCAACATCGCGTTCAAAGTTTCAAGACACTTTCTCTCGCTCTATCCTCTGACACATTTAATCATGCATTATTTATTATTTTATTGCATCTTTAAGTACCGTAAACTGATCTAGGGGAGGCCTCCCCCTCCCCCCTCTTTACTTTGGGTATAAAAAGAAAAAATCGCAGAGAGAAGAAAAGCCAGCAGAGCAAGCAACCCCCCTCCCCACCCCCCCCCCCCCCCCCCCCCCCCTTAGCTCAAGATCTGGATCCACCACTGGCCGCTTACAAGCCCAGGGCTTCTACAACTTCGTAAGGGCTTTTAGATGAGCTGATAAACGGAGGGGCTTATGTCCGAGGGGGCTTCTACCGGAATTTAAAAAAAAAAAGGTTTCGAAATGAGCTATAGCTGTACATGTGGATGGAAACATGTTTTTCATTTAATGGTAATTAAGCTTTAAAACATCATAATAAAAAGAAATTCAAAACAAGGAAAGCTAGAGGGGAGTTATGTCCGCGGGGGGGGGGGGGGGGGGGGGAGGATGTGGCGGCTTATAACCGGATGTATTTTTTGGTCATTTTGTTGGTAGATGGGCCTATACCCGGAGGGCTTTATAAGCGGCAGTTTACGGCATGCCTGTATACAAAAGTAGGATTTGATGGTTTTTGCTTATTAAAATAATACAAAGATCTTATAAAGATTTGTTATACGCTAGGGAAGTTTGTTGCCCAATCGCAAGACAAATTGCGCGAGACGCTGCCTTAAACGGCTTCGAAAAATTCTTTGAGTATTTCCCAAGGTTTTCGTTGCAGTAATAATTGTTTACCCATAGAGCGAACCTTGATTGCACTTCGTATTTTTACTTTTTTTTTACTTTTGAACTTTTTCTCTTGACTTTATGTAATGCTTCCTGTAACTAAAGCGTTGCTAGACGTGTTCATCTAAAGGGGTGTTTCAATGGGTAGCTTTCGGTGCAAAATGCATTGCAGCATAATTACGAGACAATGAGTAGGGAAAAAAATTTCCTTCTATAGTGCTAAAGTTTTTAAAGGCATCATTGTGTATATTACGACAATATTTCTACAGGTTTATTAGATTTTTGGAGATAAGTTTGGCTAGTGACTTTTCACAAAAGATAATGGTGTGGCAGCGGTGGGATTCGAACCCACGCCATCGAAATGACTGGTGCCTAAAACCAGCGCCTTAGACCACTCGGCCACGCTACCAGCTCTTCTTACAGTTTTGATATTATTTAATAATAAGACTACTCGCCCTCGTTTTCTAGTAATTAACTGGTTTTTGTTTTGTTTTGTTTTGTTTTGCTTTGCTTTGCTTTGTTTTGTTTTGTTTTGTTTTGTTTTGTTTTGTTTTGTTTTGTTTTGTTTTGTTTTGTTTTGTTTCTTGCTGTCGTTGTTCATTCATCCTATTTTCGTTTTAGGCTTGGCTTATAAAAATTTGGCGGGATGTATCTCCCCAGAACGAACTAAGATCTGTTCGTTACATTTTAAGCCAACTGTTTCTTGTAAAAGTTTGACAGGTGGCCGATATTTAATAGATGATGCAGCATCTCCCAAAAGGAAGGCGTCACGTAAGCGGTCGCAACATCCCTCTTCAGCAGTTGAGATGCCAATCTTCCGTAGCGTGAGCGAAAACAGCGATCCTCCGCTTCGGACGAAATCAGCGATTTGCGCGCACATTAATATATATATTGCAAAGCTAGAAAAACAAATAAAGTCTCTACCGCTAGAAATTAAGCATCCTTTGAAGAACGTCGACGAGCTTCTCAACAGCCTGTTTGGAATGACAAGATTAAAGACTCTGATTCGGACATCAATTTTTACACGGGATTTCCAAATTGTAAAACCCTTCTAGTTGCTAAAAGTTGTTTTAAACCCAGGTGAGAATGGTGAGAACATTGTTTATGCTAACAGTACTACAGAAGATTTAGAATTTTCGGTATCAAGTGATGTGGATTGGTGCCAGGACATCGAAAACTCAGTACCCTGGATGACTTCTTTATGGTCCCTGTCAGAATGAGACTTGCGTTATTTGAACTTGATTTGGCCCACAGATTCAGAGTGCATGTTTCCACAGCAAACAGGATCTGCATTTCCTGGGTCAATTTTTCGTACTTAAAATTGGGCTACCTCAACATTTGGTCGGACAGACAGAAAATAGACAAGGCAATGCCCCAGTCATTCAAGGACAAATACCCCAAAACAAGGGTCATTATTGATGGAACAGAGATCAAGTGTTAGAGCCCATCCTCTTTACTTTTGCACAGTACAAGAGCCATAAAATATGTAAAGACCTCTTTGAACCTATTGGTGTTGGCGGCCTAAACATCCCCCCGTTTCTTGGTTTGCGAAGTCAACAGACCCTTTTAAAAGTCATTACCACTCAAGAAATAGCATCAGAGCGAATTCATGTAGAAAGTGCCATAAACAAGGTGAAAAACTTCTACGTTTTTGATCAAGCTATTCCACTGTTTTTAGCTGGTAGTCTGACTCAAATGTGGACTGTTTGTAATAATTAGTAGGTGGTTTGTATCTCTAAATATCAGGGAGGTGTCCTTTTAAAACTTTACTTTAGTAAGTAGAAGTAATTTGTCATCCACTGATACCGCTTGCTAATGTTGCCATAACAGTGACTGTGCCAGTTGTTGGGACAGCACACACTTCAACTGGCACTGGTAGTGCCTTGAAATATTTAGCAAAGTGCTTAAAGAAAAACTGTTCTAATTTTACCAACATAGTGGTAACAAAGTCTGCATTATAGTAAATACGTTTAATGACCATCCCTTGAAATGTGTAGGTAACAAAGTGGCACCACCTTGCCTCTGTTATTCTCATTTGCCCTTAAATCTGATAATAGAATTTGTGGTTTGTCTTTAAAACTGGGAAGCCATCATTCAGCTGCAGATTAAATTGACTATCACCAGCACATGCTGTCTTGGGTATGACATTTCGGTGTTTGCAGGGGCATTTAATTTCAGCAATTTCCTATTGGGTGTCCTTTGTCTCATCAGGTGGGCTTTACATTCATGTTCAATACCGTTTAACAAGGGCTCTGGCAAATTTCTTAGGTTTCCAGAGGTATTCATGTCCCTAACAAGCCCCTTAAGAAAAGAATTACTGATAGATTTTCGATTTAAAATGTCTCCAAATGTTGAAGCTGTCGATCTGGATCTGCTTTCACTCCACCATCGGCTATTGTTGCGTTGTGTTTGTGTTTCATACCGAGTGTAACAGCAGCCTCCTGTTCACTTATTTTCAAGGAAGCATAAAATTGCTGATGTTGTGAAGGGCACCATGTGACAATAAACAGGGGGAAAAATAAGATACTGGTAAAGATGGATAAATTGTTATGGGAACACTGTCACTGTTACGTTGCTTGGAAAAGTCAACATTGCATGCAACTTTGAAGTTTCCTCCAGTGGGTGCCATTTGATAGCTGAAATATCCTCCAAAGGGTGCAGGCCTAACTCTGGTGGATACTTTTTCACCCTCAGCATTCATGTACGAACTGCGCCCACAATTCTTGCTCAACTTTTGCAAATGGGCTTTGAAACTTTCAATCTTTGGGACTGTCTTAATTGCACGATACAATGAACAAGAAATGCCAGGTGACGTTTGTACTGAAGTGCTAATTTGGGTTTCTTAAAAACCATGTTCATCAATGGTTCTGATGAGATGCTTCTTCCTCTAGGCTTGTGCCACTGCTGGGGAAGGGAGATGCAAACCAAATAATTAACAATTAGATTATGAGTTCGAGAGAGGTGATAGTTGATTCGGCCTTCGGCCTCATCAGCTATCGCCTCATAGAAATCGAGAGCGAATAATCTAATTGTTTTAGTAGAATTCTAACTGAAATTAACGCAAATAACGGTTTCCAATTATTTTTGTACGCATTATTGAACTTCACACTATAACAAAATCGCAGGTATTGAAATGTCCTTGGTAAATTTGCAGGTGTTTACGCGCGCGCACCCGTTAACTCAATAATTTCATGATTTTAAGGTCAAGAAACTCTTATTATCCTTCTTTTAGTCGTCTCAGGAATTTAATGATCCATTTACATCTAAACTTTCTGCCAAAAATTCGGAAAAACGATAAAAACGTCGCATTCGTGGACGACCGACAGCCACCGCACTCTAATGGCCATAGTATACGAGTAGCTCAACCAATCAGATTGCAGCATTTGCATTAGTATACTAGTAGAATTCTACTAGTCAGGAATAGATTTCGTTTTTGTCATGTAGTAATGAGAAACAAGATACATTAGGCCCACAGCATGATTATAAAAACCCTAGAGATCCAGGTACACTGGTGCAAGATGATGCAGGGACATATAGGGTTGTTTAGTGGAAATTGCTAACCTAATGTTACGCGGGGATTCATTTTTCCGCAGACTTCGATAGTAAAGGCCTCTGAAGCAAAAGGTCTTGCTTCCCTTGTGGTGCTCGACTAAAACATTGTGGAGGTATATATCCTTCAATAAAAAAAAAATTCTCACCACGGTCAAACGGTTTCATCACCATGTAGTCAGGGGAATGTTGAATGTTTTTAACAGAGTTTCTAACATACTTCACAGTAGAATTCTACGTGCATAGGGGAAAGTCGTCCAAAATTTTGTCCATATCTATCTCTTGGGGACAGAACCGGAGTTTTTCTTCTTTCTCTCTAACAATTTCTGAATTACTCTTTTTAGTTTGAACAGAAGAGGCTACTTTCTCTTGATCGCCATTTTCATTTCGCTGAACGCCTGTCGTCGCTGCGGGTGAAGTGTTTGGAAATACTTCTTTCGCTCTAGGAAGTGAATAGATGACGCCTATCTTAAAGTTGTCATCTTTCTTTCTCTTTTGATCTTTAATAATCATTATTGATACACCGTAAAAGAATCATCAGGTACAATAATTCCAATAAAATGTCTAAGATCCTAAACCTAAACTTCTAATACTAATATTATATTAACTTACAACAATACATCAAATACAAGGAAATAATGAAACGAACGTCGTCGTCGGCAGTCGTTCGTCTCGGGAGACGATGGTGTAGCGCTATGTCGATGCGGAGCATCGTCTCGAGTGGCTATAGAGTCCCACTCTGAAGTGGCAGTCTCTGTTGCAAATAACGCAGACGAAGGAGGATGGTGCTGCAATTGAGGCAGCCCTGGTCTTCCTTCTGGTTCTTTTCAAGGCCTGCTGGTCATTTCTGGTATTCTCAGCCCTCCCGACTCCTGAAGATACTGCGTGTCGCCAGGCCACTCTGATGTCAGCTACTTCTTCCCGTGTGTTTGGATCAATCTCTGCTTTCTTCATGTCTCGCTTGCAAACATCCTTGAAGCGGAGCTTTGGCCAGCCAACAGGGCGGGATCCCTCGCGTAGCTCTCCACAGAGCATGTCTTTTGGGATGCGGCCATCGTCCATGCGACGCACATGCCCGAGCCAGCGGAAACGCCTATGCATGAGCAGCATGAACACGCTCGGAATGCCAGCTCGCTCAAGAACCTCAGCATTGGTTACTCTGTCCTGCCACTTGATGTGCAGGAGGCGTCGGAGACAGCGGAGATGGAAGCTGTTGAGCCTCTTCTCTTGCCCGGCGTGGGATGTCCAGCACTCGATGCTATACAGAAGAGTGCTGAGGACACAGGCTTGGTAGACACGGAGCTTGGTATTTACCGTCAACTGGCTGTTCTCCCAGACGCGCTTGCCGAGCTTGGCCATAACTGCAGCGGCCTTGGCAATCCTGGTGCTGATTTCTGTATCAAGGGAGAGGGAGCCGGTCATTGTGGAGCCCAGGTAGGTGAAAGAGTCCACCACTTCAAGGGTTGTGCTGTCGATGGTGATGACAGGAGTGGAGTCTGTGTCCTGGGCCATGATGTTGGTCTTTTTGATGCTGATAGTCAGGCCAAACTCTTTGCAGGCATGGGATAGTCGGCTTATTAAAATGTAGGCTTATTAAACGTAGGCTTATTAAAATGGTTTCAAAATTTATTCAACGAAAGCTTACATGAAATCTTAAACAGTCTAGTTGTGCCGTCACTGTTAATTCGTTTACATGCATCTTTTCCACAGGTCTGTCCATGCTCACGTTGAAAACAGACAACGTACAGTAGAAGCTAAAGATGCATTTCAATAAAATACGTCGCTATTGTGTTGCGTTTTCAACGCTCAAATCTGCATAACAATGCATAACAATGAAAATGCAAACGCTGATTTAGTAAAAATACTGACCTTTACAGCTCCCCAAATATCTACTTAGGAATACTTCGTCGACATATCTCCTTAAACCAGCTTTCCTTTCGATTTCTGCATTCGATTGCGAAGTGCAAAAGCTGCAAAATTTCTAGGGAAACAGAACTGACCAGCCCTTAGCAACGGTTGCTACCAAAAAGCTCCGCTTTGGTGCTATCGTCACCATGTTTGCAATCGGTGTATGTCCCCTTTCGAGATCATAGCAATGAATTCCAAAACGTTGTCCGTAAGAGTTGAATAAAGCACTAAGCTAAATTTAGCAATAACGAAGCCTGGAAAAGGATGAAAGTATTGCCGAGGTCTTTTGAAGAATTCGGTTGTGACTGAAATACTCCAGTAAGACATAGTTTCGAAATCTTGCAGGTTTTCTCATAGTTAGTGGAGGGGACTGGTTGTGAAACCCGGCAAACTTCAAAGGGCCGGCCTTTTGTTTCGCGTTTGAGGTTGAATTGCACCATCACGTGACATTGACCGTGCACACGCCAAACGTTCATTCCCAAACAATATGGCGGACACGAACGATTTGTTTATCATTGGAGACGATTTTGACGCTATTTTAGGTATTTTGGAAGACGAAGAAGAGCTTGATGAACAGTTTAGAGAAGCTGCAGATGAAGTAAGTATTATATTCTTTATTAGCCACCCAGAAGTTAGCGAAAAGCGCTGTGCTTTGACGTTCATCTTCTTTCAGCTCGATCGAGTATCATCGGGTATCATCGGTGCTGCTTTTTTGTAGCGACTTGTGTTATAACTAAATCCTTGTACTGACGATGTAATTATTAAGTGGTTTCTTATTTTATTTCCATTAACTATGCTTAGAACTAGACTTTGTAGTATCGTTTTATGACTGATTTCTCAACTGAAAGTTACTTTTGTTTACAACAGGTTCAACTCGAAAACGTGCCACAAGCCACAAACGTGCCACAACGAACTGTGCCACAAGATATGCAAAAGCAAGAGCGGACTGAAACGACACAAGACAGTTAAACACAAAGATACGAGAGATGTCGAGAAGCAAAAAGAAGGAGGACAAGAGAGCTATTTAACTTTTGTAGCTTACTCAAGAATTGTTGAAAAAGCTAAACACAAAATTGCTGCCAACAAAATCTATCCAAAATAAATCAGAGACGAACTAAGATCCTACACCTACAACAACGGTCTGCAAGACGTAACAGCTGGATTCTGTGATATTGAAGACCTATATAAAGGCTTGATAACGTCTGGAAATGCTGAAAGATTGTATTCTTCCTTCTACTCGACCATAGCTCTGAATGCAGTTAAGCATTTTGAGGGATTATCAAGGAACGCTGCTACACTACTGTCTACCAAGGTTGCTGATTGCATGTTGGCACACAGCAAGGAGAAAATTGAAAGCATGTATACTTGTGCCCCATTAACTAAACTTTCAGATGAAGAAAAAGCAGGACTACAGTATATTGGAGGTTACGTGCTTCATAAACTTCATACCAAGCATGCTGGTAAATCATCAGAAAGTGAGCAGGCGATCTCCATCCTTAAGGCTGGCAAACTAGAAGACCAGAATGACATTGAAAACCAGAAGTTAACTTCATCTTTAAATCGTGGTGGTTTGTGGGCAATTTCAAAAAATGCTCAATCAATTTTTGAGAGAACTGAACATTATTTCAGGGATGCCACTTCCAAGACTAACATGCAAAATATTGCCTATGCTAGTATTATATCAAGATCTGTTCATGATGTTGAAGTAGTCTCAGCATACAATTCAATGTTATCCAATTCTGAACTGATAATCAACAGTAGTGTTGCCAAAGATGTTTTGCACAACATCATACAATTGTATATCAAAGTGCGTTCATTTTCTTTTGCAAAAGATATTATCCAGAAACATAAGATTAGATTGAAACAAATGAAATCAAAAGCACTTCATAGGGACATAAGCAGAGCCTCCCATGAGTATGACCAACAAAGGCAAAGCTAAATTGTGAAAATCACCATGCAATAAACAATTTTATTTATTGTGACGCCTTGACCAAATCATGTCCATTTTTGTTTGTTGTAATAAGTTACTGTTGCATTTGTTGTTAAATAAGGTTAACACAAGTTTGCTTATACTTCAAAACAATAACTGGCTAAAAATAAAAATTATTTACATTGATATGTGCAAGTTGAAATATTTTCATAGAAAAATACCAGTAGCTGGTCAATCAGTGTACATGTCACAATGTATATTTAAAATATTAGGGACGAAGCCCATTTTAAACTGGGGGGCTTGAAAACGAGGGCTGCGTGTGAGAGTTTGTAGGGAAGTCTGGTACCTCATACTAAAACAAAATAAATGTCACTCTTGCCAAAAAGTGGCCGGGGAGGGGGGGGGGGGGCATGCTGCTACACTACTGTCTACCAAGCTGTTTACACTCACATGTGCAAGTTGAAATATTTACATAGAAAAAATACATGTTGAAATATTTACATAGAAAAAATACATGTCTATATATTAAACAATGAAACATCATCCTTGTGAAAAAGTGGGGGTGGTGACTAAACCCCCCCCCCCCTCCTCCCTGCACTGTCCGTAAAATAAAACAAATTTGACTTATGTGTAAGTGAATCATTGTTTCTTTCTCTTCGGCACTGAGTCATTTGAAACATTGACCCATGATCTGTGTCTGTCTTTCCTCCCACGCGTGTTCCCAGACTGACAGGAGACGGCACGTTGTACTCTGATGGTGTTGTTGTTGTAGCCAAACATCTTCATGTCAGAATTGTCATTTCTTCTTCCAAGCTTTCTTTGGTTTCCAAAGTATTCTTCTAAAGGATCTTGGCAGAACCTCTCAGTTAAGACATACTCCACACCTCCATTCAGAAGAAACTTTGTTGCCTCTACAACTGAATAGGCAGAGATCTGCAGGCCTTCATAAGTTTGCCAGGATAAGAACATCCTGCTCCTCGCATTCTGAGTGAAATTACCAGGGCGTTGGGCGATGCTGTCCTTCCAGTCCCTCAGATAGCCAAGGAAATCATTTGTCAACCAAAGAAATCTTGGATCATCCACTGATCTATATGGTGCAAGAAATGGTTTCCTCTTCCTTTGATGCTCAGTTGTGCTGCGCACATTGAGACAATCAAAATAAGAATCCACCATTTCACACAGCTTTGATGTACCTGTTGCATCTGGAGGACCAAATGACTTCAACACAGCTGCCACAGTAGAACTCAGTACCTGGGCTGCCAGACTTACACGCATAGTTGAATAGGAATTCAGCTTAATGTGATCATAAGTTAATCTAGGCATCAACTTCAAACCATTCTCAACATCTTGGTAAAACAGCTGAACTATATGTTGCCACAGCACATAATGCCCGTCATTCCACATGTACCTAAGCAGAAATTGTTTCACATATTTTAATATACAGTATGACAGTGCTCATATATAATACTGGGGCCAGTTGTACGAAGTGGATAGTTATTCAGTATTTAAAAAGTTGTATAGATTTCATCTGCTGGTGGCCAAGAGTGAAGGCAAAGCAAGTTCTCGAAGGGCTTCTTAAGTGAGATTAACTCATTGAATGGATACAAGAGCAATTTCAAGGTTCATTTTTTAAATTATAAATAGAACTATGGCATGGCATGTGTTTGGAAACAAAAACTAATGGGAACAGTAGAGAACAAACATGTTTTGAGGAAACATGTTTCAAATAAACATGCTAATTTTTTAACATGTTTCAGTGCTAGGGTGAAAACAGTATAATACACCTTGTAGTATTCTTTAAATAATTTTTACTCTTGTGTATTTGACTGTCACACTAATAGATTAGTAGAACCACTTTAATAATAATAAAAAAAAAAAACCAGCAAGAGTGATTGCAATAACGCTGTGAAATAGAAATTGAATGTTAGTGGGTAATGCTAACAGTAGTTTACTAAACAAAAAAGGAACAGATATAAATATTGTCAACCAGTATCTATTAGTTTAGTATTGTGAAGGTTTATTGCAATCACACTATTGTTATTTATTGCGTTTCAATAATAGCTCCCAACTAAATGGTAAATAATATCACTTCACAAAACATACCGTGTGCATGATCCGTGTCCAGAGCTGTAGAGGCAGATCCTTGTGGTCTTGATCAGATGTGGTACATCAGAGAAGAAATATATGTACCGATGTGGTGCATATAAGTTTATGGTTCGGTAACAAAAATCATCCTCGGCATTGTTATCCAGGGGTTTGTGCATGCAATAGAGCCTCCTGTTGGGTGATGCTCTATCAGAGGCGCTACCCCTGCGAAATAAATTCCCAGTAGTCTGGGAATTCCTAGGAATTCCAAGTTATTCCAAGACATGCAAATTATGCTTTATCCAAGACCTTGGAATTTCTGGGAATATTTGGGAATAGTGAAAGTATGGCTGGGAATTATTGGGAATTCCTAGGAATTCCAAGTTATTCCAAGCCATGCAAATTATGCTTAATCCAAGACCTTGGAATTTCTGAGAATATTTGGGAGTAGTGAAAAGTATGACTGGGAATTATTGGGAATTCCTAGGAACTCCTATTATTTCCCAGACTGTTTTAAAAAAAATAATGTGTTTGGAATATCTAGGAATTTTTGGGAATAGCTAAAACACATGAAATATTGTTGGAAATTTCTATAAATTTCCCAAAATGTCAAAATTAAAGATGAACTCAGTGCATGAATCAGTTTCTGTGAATTAGTAGAAATCAACAGGATCATTTCTCTGGAGTTCCATACCTTTTTATTGTTGTCAAGCTCCAAGGTAATTATTTCCAAACAAATGTACATTAATTGCAGTTTAAGTCTGACAACTCAAAATAAAACTATAGCACTGATAACATTGCTTTTTAGATCCAACATAATTTGCTAGTGTATATGTGCCCGTATGGACCCTTAAATCAAACACCCAGAGTTTAACTGATAGAAAAATGGATGCTCTTAGATTTGATAAATAGATTAAGCAAAAAATTCTGTCACCATAAATGAATCTATATTATTTACAATTTCAATAAAACCAAAAGTATATATATACATGTATATATTTAATATAATTGTAGATTCACCCACATACCCATCACAGCCCACTGTTGAACAATTTTTGACTTGATCCTTTATGACATTAGGAAAAAGAGGA